>NC_142933.1:27641798-27664298 GCF_046866305.1 Octopus bimaculoides
TGTTAAGCATTTTCTCCAGCGTGCTAACGATTTTCCAACTCACCGCCTTAAAGACAAACAAATATTCTTTTCTACTCTAGGCACTAAGCCCGAATTTTTTTGGTGGGGGTGACCAGTCGATTAGATCGATCCCAGTACACAACTGGTACTTAATTTATCGACTCCGAAAGAATGAAAGGCAAAGTCGACCTCGGCGGAATTTGAACTCAGAAAGTAAAAACAGACGAAATACCTCTAATCATTTTGCCCTGCGTGCTAACGTTTCTGCCAGCTCGCCGCATTTAAAAACAAATATTAATGAAGAAAAGTTATTGGATTCTAAGATGTTTCCGCGTAGATTTCTTACAATTATTGTACTTCCGTTGTATGTAGCACCTTATCTTCAGGGATAAAATATGTTTTAGCATTTATGTTTCGATCGGAGATCAAATCCATCGAAGCATAGTGTAAATAAAGATTTTTGGCTAAAGCCCAAGTCCACAAATCGGAGTGAAGGAGTTGATCGACCCCAGCACTCAGTCGCTTGACCCGCTAAAAATTGCAGTCAAATTTCTTTCTAATTTGCCTTTCATCGTTTCGGGGTCGATAAAATAAGTACCAGTTGAGCACTGGGTCGATGTAATTGACTTATCCCTTCCCCAAAACTTGCTGGCCTTATGCCAAAATTTAACTAAATTTCTTTTAATTACACCCTACCCGTCTTTAAAAAATAAGAAGGATACATTAGATTATATAGTCCTAGGTACGTATGCTCCATCTAAAATAACAGCTGCTGGGATTGTCGGGGAAGGAACGCCTTTGATCAGAGATTTATTCGTTCAGAGATGACTTGGGGTTAGGCACCAATTGCAACAACTAGTATTTATTTTATCGATCCCGCGAGAGAGTGAAACGTAAATCTCAAACTCTGCGTGATTTGAACTCAAAACTGAAAGAGACGTAACTACATACCACAAAGCCTTTTCTCCGGCTGCTCTATCGATTTCTGTTAACCCCCTCCTCCACCCAAAATACATTTTTGGCGTTACCCTACTGATTCTACCGATCAATCACCTTTATAAATGTGGAAATTAACAGGAACGCCTTATCCCAGAAGATGAAATTAATGATAATCCGTCAAACTATAATCATATTAACAACACATTTCATACATTTAATTAATTAATTAGATTCATTTTCGAGGCTGTTGTTTAGGCCCAGGTAGCTAATTAACAGAGTCGTTAGAGCTTCTGTTAATAACTTAAAATATTTGTTCTGATTCCCTTGGTTCAAATCCCGCTGAGGTCAGCTCTGCCTTTCAAAAGTTATCTTTTATTTGTTTCAGTCATTAGACTGCGGTCATGTTGGGGCACTGCCTCCAAGAACTTTTAGTAGATCGAACCAACCACAGTACTTATTTCTTTAAGCCTGGTATATTTTATCGGCAATTTTTTACTGAACCACTAAGTTACGAGGACGTAAACACACTAAGACCTATTGTCAAGCGGTGGTAGAAAACAATCACACACACACACACTCACAGATGGACTGAACCCGGAGCCATGTGGTTGGAAAGCAAGTTCCTTACCACACAGCCACAAAACCTACCAGCCCAGAGCAGTGGACTAGTGGAATAATTTTGGTGTCGCATGCAATGTTTCTCATACGAGGTGGACTTTATAAGGATTGAAAAATGAGGCAGATAAATTGTCGTGTTTGATCATTTAGGAACAAGGCCAAGAATTTTAGGGAGGTTGTTAATCGATATCATTGACCCCAGTACAAGACTGGTACTTTATTTTATTGATCCCAGAGGGATGAAAGGAAAAGTTCGCCTCGATGGCATTTGAATTCAGAGCGGCAGAGAGCATATCAAACACTGAAGGGCGGTTCTCCGCCTTCTGATTCTAACGCCAGCGACGATACTGGCCCGAAGCTGTGTTAACTTACCTCTCCTTTAAACAACATCAGTGACGTGGAGAGGTGGAGACATGCATGGGAAACTGTTGGTTTTCACAAAATACCTTGCTTACGCCTGCTCCTTGGAGGGTACCATTCCCGGTGCAGATACTCAGAGGATCTACGACAGATGAAAAATACAAGTGATTGTTTAGTCTCAGGACATCTCTGCCATAGCAAATTTGCGTTCAAATTTGTACAAGCTTGGTCATCCAGTCTATTTTTAGACGGCGGAATGTGATTTTTTAATGGAAATTTAGCTGCTATTTCTATTAAATCAAGCGGCCACGTAGAGGGTCCCTCATTGGTCTATGAATCTCACCGGATAGAATAAAATCGTCTTTTCTTAAACTTTAAGTACATTTTACATGTCCTTTCTATAAAAGAATATTTCTAGTTAGATAATTAATCCACTGATTAATTAAGAAGTATTACGTTAGAGATAATTATAGAACTCTATCTTTTCTATACGAATTTATAAAGGCTGTGATGTTTAGTTGCTGCAATCTTTAGTCCCCAAAAAGGCCATGATCGAATTTATTAGAGTTGTATGAGTTTAGGTTAAGGTTAGGAGACGTTAGAATTGGGATTAACTTATGATAGATCTTCATTTCAGAGTTTGATATTCTATGACTCATTCAAAATGTGTGGTTTTTCGACAAACTCACAGCTAGCTGAGTCGACAGAGAATCAACAATCATCTTGACCGAAGATGTGAAGATATTCCGCATCCTGCTACGAAGTCTGCTCTGTATTCATGGCCAACATGTGTAATTTTCTGGGTCCCTGACCAAGTACTTGACATTCTCTAGTTCAGTCTGACTAATTATAAGCAGAGAGCTATAATCAACGGGTTCACAGTACAAAGTCACCAAGCATTTAGATAACTTATTATGTTGAATTCAAATCCTCCTTGAGATGGTTATGGAAACCCATCTCAGGGATTTTTTTTTTAATAACTTATTATGTTGAATTCAAATCCTCCTTGAGATGGTTATGGAAACCCATCTCAGGGATTTTTTTTTTAATAACTTATTATGTTGAATTCAAATCCTCCTTGAGATGGTTATGGAAACCCATCTCAGGGATTTTTTTTTTAATAACTTATTATGTTGAATTCAAATCCTCCTTGAGATGGTTATGGAAACCCATCTCAGGGATTTTTTTTTTTAATAACTTATTATGTTGAATTCAAATCCTCCTTGAGATGGTTATGGAAACCCATCTCAGGGATTTTTTTTTAATCTAAAATTCTGGAGATACAGAATATTTCAGGATCCTTAAGAGCTGTCTACGATTTGACAGTGATCCTTAAATCTCTTAGCTTATTACTAATTCGATTAAAATAATTTTGATTGATTGCAATTTCTTTTCTAATTTAAAGCTGACGAAGATCCGATGTGTCAAGATGTGAAAGACGACGTTGTTCCTGATCCATCCAGTTGTTACCATTTCTATTACTGCCACTATGGACGGTTAGGACCAAGACACCGATGTCCAGCTGGCACCGGCTTCTCTACGCACAGTAAGTCCTGCGAATGGTCGGCCAAGACAAGTTGTGGTGGACGCATGCGGCGTTAAGTCTTTACGACATGACTTAAACATCCTTAAAACAATCAGTTTTTAGCAGGACCGTACAAGTATTAAAGAAAGCAACACTAATAACAAATAATAACAACGCCAACAATGACGACAACAACAACGAAGACGATGACAATAAGAGGAGGAAGAATAGGACAAAGAATATCAAATGTATTTTTTTGTGCAAATGATAGCTGAGCTGTTTCTAGGAAGACAAGCTCAATGGATTAGTATTCTAAAGGTCTATTTATACCTTTCTTCTATATTACGCTGATTCTGTCTCATTTACATTTATGTAACTTTGAAAATAAACTACAATTAATCATATTAACAATAATAATTAAAGTGTTTGCAAAATATTTCAAAGAATTGTATTTGTTTTATGATTCACAACCCTTGTAAATTAAACATTCGACTGGATTTACAATACTCCTATTTTCATCTAATAAAAGTAGTATGGTGGAGACGCAATGGCCCAGTGGTTAGGGCAGCGGACTCGCAGTCATAGGATCGCGGTTTCGATTCCCAGACCGGGCGCTGTGAGTGTTTATTGAGCGAAAACACCTAAAGTTCCACGAGGCTCCGGCAGGGGATGGTGCCGAACCCTGCTGTACTCTTCCACCACAACTTTCTCTCACTCTTACTTCCTGTTTCTGTTGTGCTTATAATTCAAAGGGTCAGCCTTGTCACACAGTGTCACGCTGAATATCCCCGAGAACTACGTTAAGGGTACACGTGTCTGTGGAGTGCTCAGCCACTTGCACGTTAATTTCACGAGCAGGCTGTTCCGTTGATGGAATCAACTGGAACCCTCGACGTTGTAAGCGACAAAGTGCCAACAAATAGTAGTTTGAAAAGGGTTTAGAAATTCCAAGATACCACGACGTGGATATGAAGTAAGAGCAATAAAAGTGGGGAGAATGAAAGCCATCTCATCACCTTGTACACAACTAACCCCCCACACACACACACACACTCTTGCAACTCACAACGAAGGAACAGATCAGTCAACTCCTATATGGCATTGCTTGATTTGCAAGAAATAGCAGCTAAATCTCCCTCAAATTACATCCTACCGTCTTTTAAAAAGGGGATAGCGCATTTAATAGAGTAGCCCTGAATAAACTGTATCTGAAGATAAGATACGATAGACACGGCACGGACAGATTGTCTTTGATCATGTCTACGACTAAACACCACCAGAGATAATTCACGCGTGATAACTCGCCTAATTTAAACATATCATTAGACAGAAGGACAAAAGTGCAATACAGAGTTTGAGCTACTTTGTTGGGGTTAGAAAATATTTCTTCATTTATAAGTTCATATTCTTCTACAGTGAACAACTTAGACTTACTTAAAAAATATTGTTTACACGTCTAGGAAAGTTCTCTTATTACGCTTCTACAAACATATTTCCACAAAAGCGCTTCACAAACATACATACTTTTACTAAAGTACTGCGCATACCGGTCCACCTACACACTGCTTTACACTATCACTTCTACTGCACCTCTAACGTCTCTACTCGCCTAACGTCTACTCTCACCTAAACTCATTCTAACCATTACTAGTATGTTCCATTGAGCTGCGTGTTGGCATATTTTCAGAGTCCTTTGTGATACTCGTTCCAGCTCTGAGTTCAATTCCTACCAAAGTCCACTTTACTATTAATCCTTTGTTGTTCGAAAATAAAGAATACTAAGGATCGGTTCTTAGTTTCTCTCTCTCTCTCTCTCTCTCTCTCTCTCTCTCTCTCTCTCTCTCTCTCTCTCTCTCTCTCTCCCTCTTTATTTATTTCTCTGTGGGTGTGTGATATATATATATATATATATATATATATATATATATTTACATACAGCGCTTATGACCCTATGCAGAACCCTGTACACACACACATACACAAACAAGGTTTGCCCCATAACCAACATCGTATTTTGAAAAATACCCTAAGATTTCTAAAATTAACGCACACGCACGCACGCACACACACACACACACACACACACACACACACACACACACACACACACACACACACACACACACCTACACACACATATACATACACAATTTGCTCCAAAACTAACATCGTATTTTGAAAAATACCCTGATAAGATTTATAAAATTAACGCGTGCGCACACACACGCGCGCAGACAGTGGTAGCAAACTTTTACAGGCTTAAAAAAATGATACCAATACTTCAGTAAAATATTTCATACTTCACTTATATTTTGGTCACTATTCTCTTAGAAACGGTTTCCATGGCATCGTACACACCGACCCCTGCATCCCAAAACTGCAGCAACTCAACGCATGCTCAGGTTTTTCTTTCTAGCGGTTTCGTTTCCAATCACGTGAGAGGGTTCGCGTGTATTGATAGATGACTTTATGAGCTTTTTCTGTTTTTTTAAGTTTTACTTATGATTTGTTGTTCTAAAAGGTTAAAGAATTGGGATAGCGATCGATATATCATGGTTTGGATACTGGCAATGGGTGGCGCGCAGTGTCCCTGATCAAGGTATTTCGTATCACGTTGCTCCATCACATTCAGTACCAGTCTGGTATTGGTACCACCCTCTCTCTCTCTCTCTCTCTCTCTCTCTCTATCTATCTATCTATCTATCTCTATCTCCCTCTCGCTCCTCTCTCTCTCTTTGTCTCCCCCTCTCTCTCTCTTTGTCTCCCCTCTCTTTCTCTCTCTCTCTCTCTCTCGCTCCTCTCTCTCTCTCTCTCTCTCTCGCTCCTCTCTCTCTCTCTCTCGCTCCTCTCTCTCTCTCTCTCGCTCCTCTCTCTCTCTCTCTCTTTGTCTCCCCCTCTCTCTCTCTCTCTCTCGCTCCTCTCCCTCTCTCGCTCCTCTCTCTCTCTCGCTCCTCTCTCTCTCTCGCTCCTCTCTCTCTCTCGCTCCTCTCTCTCTCTCGCTCCTCTCTCTCTCTCGCTCCTCTCTCTCTCTCGCTCCTCTCTCTCTCTCGCTCCTCTCTCTCTCTCGCTCCTCTCTCTCTCTCTCTTTGTCTCCCCCTCTCTCTCTCTGTCTCTCTTCTTGAGGTGGCATATCCCAGATGTCCCTCTAGATCCAGGGCGGAGTGTTCAAGAGGTTTATCAACGTCTTAGAAGAAGAAGCACAAGAAGAAGAAGAAGAAGAAGAAGAAGAAGAAGAAGAAGAAGAAGAAGAAGAAGAAGAAGAAATTAGTTGTGGTTGGACCTGTGGTCAAAAATAACCAATTCGCCGTATGCAACCACGACGCCCTCACTAACCCATAGAGGAGTTGACAGCCCAAGGTAGATGTGTGTGTGTGTGTGTGTGTGTCTGTCTGTCTGTGTGTCTGTGTGTGTCTGTGTCTGTGTGCGCGCGCGCATGTAAGTGAGTCTGTGTGCACCTGTATGTATGGGCGATCTTACGATACCAGTACCAAAGCACCTACTAGTGTTTATTTAAATCACATCGGCCTTTTCCGTAAAAAGTGTACATACATTCATACATACATTCATTCATTCATACATACATACATACATACATACATACATACATACATACATACATACATACATACATAACCTCTCTCTCTCACACTTTCTGTCTCGCATACTCACTATAAAAAGAAAATAAGGTAATTTTTCAGATTAACACTCGCACGATCTTCACTACGGTGTTAGGGTTAGGGTTAGGGTTAGGGTTTGGGTTTGGGTTAGGGAATTCCGTCCCTAACCGTAACCCTAACCCTAACCCTAAACACTAACCCTAACCCTAACCCTAACCCTAAAACTAACCCTAAAACCCTAACCCTGGCCCTAAAACCCTGAAAAATTACCGGAAATAAAAATAATTTCAGTTATTTATCTCTCTTTCTTTCTTTCTTTCTCTCTCTCTCACACACACACACACGTACACACACCAGCGCCAACTTCAAAAGAAATCGCGCTCTCTTTATCTCCTTCGCTTTTACGATGTCGTTTCCCTCTTTCCTTCCAACACTTTTTACGGAAAAGGCCGATCTTTGGTAAAGATCGCCGAAGCCACTTTTTACGGAAAAGGCCGATCTTTGGTACTGGTATCGTAAGATCGCCGTATGTATGTACGTATGTATGTAATTATGTATATATTAAAGACATCATTATTCAATGTCTCTTTTTTTAACTTGAAAAAAAAAAAGATCGAAACTCAAAATACTGAAATATGAATAAGAAACAAGTTAAGTATAATAACTCTTAAATATTCATAAGAAAATATCGAGAAATAAAATCAAAAATTCTTTAAAACAATTAATAGCGCTTCAACACAGTAAAAACCGCAAATTATAAAATAGTGAGACGTGAAAAGTAAGTTGGTTTGTTATTTTCTTACTTCTTAAAAGTTATAATTGTTAAAACAATATTGTCACGAAAGTGGAAGTTAGACTAGCGGATAGAAGTGACTTAGAAGTGAATCTAAGTTTGATATACAAAGACAGGAAATAGGAACGGAGTTGATTGCAGTGAAAGAAAAAAAATAATGATAATTCTCAAAGTGAACAATGAAAGCAACACATTTAAGTTTGAATTTTCAAAGTTTTATTATAATTTAATATTGATCCAAATGATAGTTTGCAGAGCTAGTTTTATATGTGCATTTGTATGAGTACATACATACATACATACATACATACATACATACATACATACATACATGCATACATACATACATACAAGTCATAAGAAATTAGAAACTTCGAGAGAACGTGAAATAATTCGTTTTAACGGTTGAACTTGAAGTAGATAAGGTTATAAAATGTTTACAGAAGATGTAGGCTTGTGTCTCACGGGCAACCCTTAGCCTTTTATATCCGAAGTGGTTTTTTAACCCAATATTTATACGCTGTTATTTATAGCTTTATCTACTTCGAGTTCAGAGGTTAAAAGCGAATCAGACAGACAGACAGACAGACAGACAGATAGATAGATAGATAGATAGATAGATAGATAGATAGATAGATAGATAGATAGATTTACATTAGGTTCTTATAAATGAGATTTGGACAAGAGACAGAAAGAAATAAAGACAGAGAAATTCAAATTAAAAGTTTTACATTGTAAAGTAACGAGTTCGATTCTACCTTCAATTCTCATCCTATCAACTGACGACATACTGAAATGGTTGAAGTAAAATTTGTAAGCACTTCTGCTGCATAAATTAACAATAAGGTAGGCGTTTACATGCTTAATGCATTAAGTCGAGACATTTTAAATAATCTTAATAACACCCATAATGAAGAGAGAGAAAAATAAATATCAAATATTTGGTGGTTAATTCTAATTACCGAAGGCAGGGGTGATGAATCCAGAATTTAAGCTGATTAAAATGAATTAATAATAGATTGTAATGAAGAGCGACTCCGATCATTGGCAATATAGTGACAACGCCGATTATGCTTCGGTCTTACTAAACCTCGTCAGTGAAGCATATTTCATAAAGATTAACTTTCCTGTTTAAGAGATCTAGAATCAACAGAATACCGAAAAGGCTGTCAAAGAGTCGCTGGTTCATGTTTCTATCATCAATGCTACACTGTTTCCATCTCCCAAGTATTTAACACTCAATTGCTACCAAATTTCTACCTAATTTGATGTTGCTGTTATCGCTAATCCCCGGGACAAGCCGTATCGAGCAAATCTATAATCAAAGATATTCCAGTCGCGACCATCCTGTCTTTTCAGAAATACTTTATCCACTGTAGCCTTCCCTTTTTTAAGATGATAGGGTGTGGTCTGAGGGAGATTTGGCTGCTAATTTTAACTGATCGAGCAATCACATAAAGGTTTCTTCGCTGGTTTCCCATAGCCATAAGTAAATACCAACAGCTATAATGGCTGACCTATGTATGTCGTGGGGCTACTGTAGAAGTGAGGTCTGTTTCGATGGCCCTTACTTTTGAGCTCAATACTTCAGACGTTTCAAATCAAAATAGAGGTACTTTACAATGTCACGTTGACCCCCTTATCCAATTCGATCGCCACCAGTACCATCCTGCTTCAGACTAAATTGAAAACGAGCCAATGTTGACGTCTGCTGCAGTGCTTCTCAAGCATTTTTGATTATCGCTCACTTTCTCTTACTAACATTCTTTTAAACATCCCATTGCATCTATTCAACGCACTGCACCAACCACTACTACCACCACCATTTCATTATACAGACCCGTAATACCAGGCCAAAATAATTTAGTTCCTTTTACTACTTTAATATGAATGACTACTCACTGTAGCACCATTCAATTTTAAATGAATACCTGATATAGTCGGTGGAAAATTTTATATGACTACTGGGGACAGAGAAGCAGTAGAGGTTTTAGACGCCGCGGTATTCAATTCTCTTAAGGTTTTGTCTCACTTAAATATTAACTTCAGAAATAAAATTTAAACATTATGATAAACTGCAGAGGGCGAGCTGGCAGAATCGTTAGCGCGTCGGACGAAATGCTTAGCGGCATTTCTTCTGGCTCCGGCGAGGTCGACTTAGCTTTTCATCCTTTCGAGGTCGGTAAAATAAGTCCTAGGCGAGTACTGAGATCGACGGAATCAACAAGCCCACTCCCCATAAAATTCCAGGTCTTACGCCTATAGCAGAAAGGATGTTTTCACTTATTTTCATTTGTATTTACGATGTAAACATAATTATAAATCCATATAAATATTTGATTTTTCTTTTTAAACGATTTCTGATAAGGAATAGTATTGAAAGTAAAGACACTTCAGTTGGCGTCTTGTGGTTTATGAATGTAAATATAGTAAAAACAACTACATAGTTATATAAATTATTTGACTGAATATACAGGATTTTCTTTCATTTAGAAGACGTCATTTATTTTCATTGGTTGACGTTTCCATTCAGTCAACTGCATCAATAGGACAGAGTTTATTACCGGTTTAAGGCGGCGAGCTGGCAGGAACGTTAGCACGCCGCGCGAAATGCTTCGCGGTCTTTACGTTCTGAGTTCAAATTCCGCCGAGGTCGACTTTGCCTTTCATTCTTTCGGGGTCGATAAATTAAGTACCTGTTGAGTACTGGGGTCATTCTAATTGACTGTCCTCAGCCCCAAAATTTCGGGCCTTGTGCCTAGAGTACAAAAGAGTTTATTTGCAAATCATTTTTTTCTTTTTGATATTGACAGAATTGTTAGGGCGCGGGACAAAATACCAGGCTACGGCCCTTTACGTATTTAGTTCAAATTCAGGGTGCTCGCTCAAAATTTGACGATTTTTATATCTCCTTTCTTAGAAACAGCTTGGTGTATTGTTGAATAGTCAACAGTGCTTGAGAGCATAAAGATTAAAGTTGTAGCTGAGAAAAAGTTAGCTGACATGGAAGACTAGAAGCCATCTGAATATTAGAAAAGAGTAATATGTATAAAGATAATTCGCACCGAGTATAAAAATGCCTACAGCCTGACTGCTGCCCGATGCTCTATGAACACTGTAAAGATTCTCAGACGTGATATGGACAATTGCAACGGAGACTACGAAGTTGTGGCCAACAGGCGCTCTGGCTGCGTCCACACACCAGGATTCATTCAACAACAAGGTGATAGAAGATCTGAGCAAAGGAATCCGGGCTTTGGCGAGATAGATAGATGTTGGAGTCGTCATGAAGCGGCTCTGAATGAGAATCTTCACTGCCTCTCGTACAAGTGGTGCAAGGGACAAATTCTGAAAGCCAAGGCCAAAGAGAACCGCTTGACAAAGGCAAATAAGCTTCTGAACAAGCTGAGACATCCTGTTGAGTCTGCAATGATCTGGTTCTTCTCAAAAGAAAAGAACTTTTGCTAGGGCCAGTTGCACAACATCCAGAATAACAGATGGCTTGTCTACGATCCATGAGATGTCCTACATATCAGGAAAACCAAGTTTCCTCAAACTGTGATGGTCTTCGGTCACTGGTAGTGAAGGTAACGTCATGCCGTCCCACATCTTTGAACAGGGCCTTAAGCTCAATTCAGACGGTTATGTGAAGCTTCTGGAGACTGTGGTAAATCCCCGCCTGGAGAGGGTTATTGCTGAAAAGCCCGTATGTGTTGCAGCAGGATTCGACTCTTTGTCATACCCCCGGAAAGAGTTAGAAGTGGCTATCGGAGAATTTCTACGACTTCAACAACCCCAATTTCTGGCATCCCCCAATTCTAAACCCATGGATTACTATGTGTGAAGTGCAGTTGAGAAAGTCACTAACCGTTCTGCCTGCAAACACCAAGGCCGAACTAGTGGACATGATCAAGGGGAGTGTTCGAAGATCTTCACAGGGACACAGTGAGGAACGCATGCGCCAGGTTCCGGAGCAATCTTGAGGTCGTCGTGAAAGCTGAGGACGGCTACTTTGAGTAAACTGTCATCTCTCAGCTATAATTTAGCTGTGATTCGTTGATATTCTTTTACAGTACTTTTATTTTTGGGTGGGATGTTGTATTTTCTTTTCTTTTTATGCAAATTGTAAATTTCGCCCAAACGCCTTGCGCTGCTAAGGTCAGCTTTGTTTTTTATCGTTTCATAGTCTTTAAAATAATATATCAGTCAAGCACTTGATTCGTGCAATATTAAAAAAACTAAGCGAATTTTCTCTTGGTTTATGCAATGTGTGTGTGTGTATTATCTCGTCTAAATAGGATGTCACAGCCCATGGTAACATGAAACATTCAAACTTGTAAAATAGTGAAATATGAAAGGGAAACGAAAAGTTCGTAAACTAACAATAAATATTTATATGAAATATTGAAATAATTCTCAATAGTAAACATTTTAAGGAAAAATTGAAAGTTATAAAATAGTCAAATGTGAGAGTGCTTTCGTTTGCTTTACTTGGTATATATGAACAATATTACTTCCATTGTTCTAAAATTATAATTACTATAACATTATTGTCATGTTGCCGGAAATATCAAAGAAGTTAATCAAAGTTTAAAAATGACGACAGGAAGTAGATAAGTATGTGGCCCCAATGAATGAAAACTGTTTTTAGAGCAAAGACGGTGTTCAAATTGAACACTAGTTTACTATTATTTTAGATTAACCAAAAGGTTGTTTACAGTTTTGGTTTGAGATATACATGCATTAGCATCGTTATATATCAGATGCATCATATGTATGGTTTGAATTATAACAGAAGACAAGATAATAAACAGAAAGGGATAAGTTACATAAATCATGTGCATGTAAAAATATTTAGATATTATCAAACATAAAAGAACTATTTGTAATCAGTGGTATCTTTCCGTGAACTTTTATCTTCATTATTTTCAGTGAGGAAGAAGGAATGATCAACACGTTTATTCAGAGATGCAACGAAGACAAAAATAATTTAAACTTAAAATCGAAATCGTTTCGTATACGCAATTCAGTGGAATTTAGCTTAGTGCTAATCTTGTCTTCTCGTTACCTTCGTTTATGCTTCTTTTTAATAAATAGAAATACCCGTTGAACCCAGAAAAACTTTTAAGGGACAGGCCTTAACTTCAACTACTTGGTGTGAAGTAAAATAGGCATCAAGTTTTCCTTGAGATTATTCAGTATTTTTCCCATCTAGCTGAGTAAATACTGTAGACTGTACTGTTATATTGAAAAAAGAGTGTAGTTTTTTCAGTGGATCCGAACTTAAGATATTTAATAGGTAGTCCATTATTTTATCAACTCAGTCATCTTGCATCTACATATTTTAAATAACCCATCGAACTGTTAAAGTGGATCAAGCAATCACCGCCAACATCCTTTATTGGTAGGACTACTGCAGTGTATTTGTAATGCAGCAAAGCTTAAAGATTTTTTTAACGGGTGCAGGCGTGGCAGTGCGGTAAGTTTGCTTTCCAACCGCATAGTTCCGTGCTCAGTCCCACTACGTGGGACTTCGGGCAAGTGTCTTTTACTATAGCCTCGGGCCGACTAAAGACTTGTGAGTGGATTTGGCAGGCGGAGACTGAAGGACGATCATCGTATATATATATATATATATATATATGTGTGTGTGTGTGTGTGTGTGTCCGTTTTTGTGTCTGTCTTTGTTCCCACCACCTTGGTACAGTTTAAAACATTAAAGTTCCTATTTTACTGCGAGTTCACAGACAGAACCGAACTATTGAGTTACTAGTTCACACACAAAACTACTGAGACCGGTTAATATGACACAGAATATTAAGATCTTTTAAAATAAGCCACAAAGAAACAGTTTATCCCTCGTATGAGTAGCAGTTATCATGCTTTGTGATAACAGCTATCACCCTAATGTTGAGCGTCGGATAAAAATATCCTACAGTATTTAACTAGTTGTCATCCTAACCTTGAGCGTCATATAAAGCTATTTTGCAATATTTAATTTTGATTTATTTGCATCTGAGTTCGAATCCTGGCAAGGCAAACTTTATCATTCATCCTTATGGTAGCGATAAAACAAAGTTCAAGGAAAGATTTATCTAATCGATTGCACTCTACCTTGAAACTGGGGTTTTGTATCTAGGTTAGAAATTTAAAATGCTGCTAGATTAATGCAAAAGAACAAAAAAAATGGTCCTAGCAAATTGGGATAGAGACGCAAATTCTACTTTTTGTTTGGATGCATTTGATTTCATTTACACTATAAATTCTTTTGATGACAAGCGAGGAAGCCATACAACTTCCTGCGTTCTCTTTTCTTTTCTTTTTTTAATAACTGGACAAATACTGTGCAAGCTATCACTGTAGATGAAGAGAAGAACGGGGCACGGTTTCTGTTCACCACAGCTGACCTGAAGTAAACAGCAACAACATAATACCTTGATTTTTTTATTTTTTAGTCTAATTTCGATAACTTTTTAAATCACTGAACGCTCAGCAAATCTAAATGCATTATTGACTGATCTATATTTTTTTTACTGTTTATTTATTTGAAATAATAATGATTATATCTGGGAAAGGTCATGTAAGCTTTTACAGATATGTGCTTAAAAAGTTCCTTTCCAGCCACCTGGTTCGGTCCAATTTCTTTGCGCGGAATCTTGAGTAAGTGTCTTCTCGAAAAGACCCAAGCCAACCAATTCGTAGACGGAAACTATGTGAAAGTCCGTCGGACAGGGGTTGGATAAAGTAAGCCTTTCTACTATAGGCACAAGGCTTGACATTTTGGAGCAGTTACAGTCGATTTCATCGACTCCAGTAATTGACTGATACTTATTTTACCGACTTCGAGAGGATATAAGGAAAAGTCGACGTCGGCGGTATTTCAACTCAAAACATAAATCCGGAAGAAATGCCGGTAAGTATTGGATCCGGCGTGCTAACGATTCTGCCAGCTCACCGCCTTAAAGTGAGTTAAACAAAAATAATAGGAACAGCTTGTTAAATAGAAGTTTTATTGTTTAATCCAGAGCTGATACACTTCTGGCTTCAATCACAGCTTTAATACGTCGAGAAATTAACTCGTAGTTTAAGCCATTCTTCAAGCAAAACGTCTTTTCGCTCTTTCAGAGAAGACGATAGGGGGAAACAGCTCCTCACTTGCTGCTTCAAAATGAACCATAAATGTTCGATTATATTGAGAGTCAGTGATCGAGCAGGGAAGCAATTCAAGTGATTTTCACTTTTTTGCTCTCCGTAACAATTTTGAATAATATAAACCGTTTGACAGAATATGGAAATGATCAGCCAAAATAAGATACTCCTAGATGTTAGCTCTGTCATGCAGAGCAACTAAAGGGTCTTGAGAATTCTTTGATATGGCTTCCCAAATTATCACAGGACCACCTTCATGCTTCACGATAGAGGCCGAACAATTAGAGTTAAAAGCTTCGCCCTGAATTGGGAAAATGGTGAATGAAGATTCATCAGAAAAATGACTGTTCCATTGAGCCGTTGACCATTAGGGTCTTTGTGATAGGCTAACTGTCATCACCTTAAAATTATTGACTGTATCTCAATCAGAAACCATAATAATCATCATAAATGAGGTCAGTGTATTGGCAGAATCGTTAAAGCCTCAGAACAAATGTCATGGAATATTTCGGCTCTTAACATTCTGAGTTAAAACTCCACCGAGGTCGACTTCGCCATTCATCCTTTCGGGGTCGATCAAAAAGTACCAGTCAAGAAACCACCTCCCCACGAAACTGCTGGCCACGTGCCTAAATTAGAAACCGTTGTTATAATTATTATTAAGGTGGTAAATTATAAGTAGAACCGTTAAAACGTTAAGAGTAGCGGAAAAAATGCCCTGCGGTATTTTTCCGGCTCTTTACATTCTGAGTTAAAATCCTAGTGTGCTCGACCTTGCTTTTCATACCTCCTGAATCATAAAATAAAATACCAGTCAGGGACAGGGGGTCGGTTTAATTTTAATCGACTAACCCTTTTCCTCCAAATTTGTTAAGAACAATAATTTTGCTATATATAGGCTAATATTTTTAAAGTGGTAAAGTATCATTTATACTTACATAAGATTTATTTAATTAAAACTGTAACTTGTAGCTAAGTAACGAATGAATCTGCAAGGTTGAATATGTTTTTAGGTTTTTTTTTTTTTTTTTAATAAAATTAGGAAAGTAGTTTTGTCCAACCGGGTTAATATTCAAATTTACAGATCTCTAAATCACATGTTTACAAACAGACAATAAATAGAAACGAAATGTTTGGCGAGGCAGCATTTATTTAGGTGGAGTAAGTTTATTTTCATTTCACCTGTTCTTGTAATACCTGTTCTTCGTGACATTAGCTAATTGTTTTCTTTTATTCTTGTTTTTTACCTTTGTCAACTTATCATCATTATCGTCGTCATCACTGCTGCTACCGTTGTCGTCGTCGTAATCCTCTTTCCAGTCGTCGTTGTTAGCAGCAGCAGCAGCATCCTCGCTATTACTGTCGTCATAGCGTTGTCGTTGAAGAGAGAAGATAACTAAAACCAGTATGTAAATAAGAATAATTAAGCATTTTTTAGTTCAAATCCCGCTGGTGTTAATGTTGTTTTTTTTACATATCCCCAATGCCAACAATGTCAGTATTGGTCGCATGAAACAGCAACAACAGCTTCGTGTCTAGTAAAACTATGCTTTTCGGGTTGATCTTTATAGAATGTCCAACGAGCTTTTGTTAACCTGTAACTCAAACCCCTCTCTATTTCGTGAGGGGAAACTGATGAGAAGTAACAAGATGGGGTTCTCCTGTCACCCACCCACAGAAATGGGGAGGAAGAGAAAGGAGGGATCTATTTTAAAACGGGAGCACCAGTTTTCATTTATGTTTTATGCAGTGTTTTTGGTACGGAAAGACTTTCAAACTTCGTATACTTATCTATTTTGTGTTATAGAACACAAAAAAATTTTTGTATTCGAATTTATTTCATGTAAAAAATTGTCTTATTTCGATAATTTCAACTAATCACTGACGTCTATTCAGTTGAAAACAGTTAGCGCTGTAACGGTGTATATCGTATTAATCCCCTAACCCTAACCCTAAAACTAACCCTAACTCTAGAACCCGAACTCTAGTTCTTCTTCAAATCAAACTCTACCATCATTTAGAAAATGTGTAACTGAGGGATCCTGTTCAAAACGGGGGCACCAGTATTTTCTTAACGAAACACTTTGAAACTTTGGACACTGGTAGAATGTGTCATATAAAACATCTTGGATCTATTTCAAAACGGGGGCGCCAGTTTTCATTTATGTTTTATGTAGTGTTTTTGGTACGGAAAGACTTTCAAACTTCGTATACTTATCTATTTTGTGTTATAGAACAGAAAAATATTTTTGTATTCGAATTTATTTCATGTAAAAAATTGTCTTATTTCGATAATTTCTACTAATCACTGACGTCTATTCAGTTGAAAACAGTTAGCGCTGTAACGGTGTATATCGTATTAATCCCCTAACCCTAACCCTAACTAGACTGTTAACCCTATCCCTAACCCTAACCCTAAAACTAACCCTAACTCTAGAATCCGAACTCTAAAATTGTTACACACATAGATACGCGCAGCGTAATTTATTATATAAACAATATATGCGTATAAATTACGATTAAACCGGATGAAATATGTCACAGGGAATAACATTTTTATGACCGCCCAGCAGTAACTCTATTCAGCTGAATAGACGTCAGTGATTGGTTGAAATTACAGAAATACGACAACTTTAACATGGAATAACTTGCGATGTAGGTTTTTTTGTTAAGAAGACTAAGAGTAAAAGATGTTTTATATGACACATTCTACCAGTGTCCCAAGTTTCAAAGTGTTTCGTTAGTGTTTCGTTAAGAAAATACTGGCGCCCCCGTTTTAAAATAGATCCGAAAGGAGAAAAGGGAAAAAATGGGAAAGGGAATTAATCGATTAAAATGACCTCTGTACTTAACTAGTACTTATTTTATCGACCCCGAAATGATGAAAAACAAAGATGTAACGATTCTGTAAAATCCAAACCCTTTGAGAGGGTAAATATACTGGCCTCAAACTTTTTCACAAAGCCAGCAGTTTAGGGGTAGGATGTAAGTTGTTTACATCGACTCCAGTCTTCGACTTGTACTTATTTTATCGACATCAAAAGGTTGAATGGCAAAGTATACCTCGTGGAATAAGAGGATATTAGGCATTAGGAGTAATTGTGAGTCATCTTGAATAATTCTTTCTCTAAGAACTGTTTGTAAGTTATTTTTATATACTTTCTCGTTATTAAATTGTTTACTAATTTTGGATGAAATCTCTGACATAAATACAGCTACTGTACTTCTATACTGATCTGTTTGCCGACAGTTGCTCCCTCTATAGTCTTTCATTGTTATTTGTTTCAGTCATTTGACTGCGGCCATGCCGGAGCACCGCCTTTAGTCGAACAAATCAACCCCAAAACTTATTCTTCGTAAGCCTAGTACTTATTCCATCGTTCTCATTTACTGAACCGCTAAGTTACGGGGACATAAACACACCAACATCTATTTTCAAACCATGATGGGGGGGGGACAAACACAGACACACAAACATATATATATATATATATATATATATATATATATATATATATATATACACGACGGGCTTCTTTCCATTATTTCCTTTATATTGTATCAAAATTTCATGCATTTATTTGTAAAGTTAAGGAAGCTATTAAAAATTAAAACCCATCAGTGACTTTTGGGACATCCTGTATAAATAATCTTTTACTTGTTTCAGTCATTGGACTGCGACCTTTCAGGAACACTCTTTGGAGGGTGTAATTGACCAAATCGACCCGAGAACTTACTTTTGTAAGTCTAGTATTTATTCTGTCTCTTTTGCCAACCGCCAAGTTACAGGGATATATATACAAACTA
The DNA here is from genome assembly GCF_046866305.1 of Octopus bimaculoides. NCBI lineage: Eukaryota > Metazoa > Mollusca > Cephalopoda > Octopoda > Octopodidae > Octopus > Octopus bimaculoides. The sequence continues at coordinate 27,660,607 of NC_142933.1, forward strand.
ACACTACCTAACAGGGGACCGTGGGGAGCAAACACAAAGACGCATACACCTACGAACATACACACACACACACACACACACATATATATATATATATATATATATATATATATATATATAATATACATACATATATATATATATATATATATATATATATATATAATATACATACATATATATATATATATATATATATATATAATATACATACATATATATATATATATATATATATATATATAATATACATACATATATATATATATATATATATATATATATAATATACATACATATATATATATATATATATATATAATATACATACATACATACATATATATATATATATATATATATATATATATATATATATATATATATATATATATATATATATATATATATATATATATATATATATATATATATATACGCGACCGGCTTCCACACAGTTTCCGTCCACCGCATTCACTCACAAAGGATTAGTCTTCCCAGGGTTATAGTTGAAGACACTTGCACAAGGTGTCGCACAGTGGAGTTGAACCTAAAATCATGTAGTTGCAAAAACTCATTTCTTAACCACACAGTCATAATGTTTCCGAATATCTAAGATTGTGAGCCACCGTCAAATGCCTTTCTCACAGTTTACCGTAACTCATAGATTTGAGAATTTTATTCAAATGTACTTCTACACCGATCTGTTTGACAATAGTTGCTCCCTATATAGTCGTGTATTTTTCGGATCTAGTTCAAAATGGGGGCACCAGTATTTTCTTAACGAAACACTTTGAAACTTGGGACACTGGTAGAATGTGTCATATAAAACATCTTTTTCTCTTAGTCTTCTTAACAAAAAAACGTACATCGCAAGTTATTTCATGTTAAAGTTGTCGTATTTCTATAATTTCAACCGTTGACTGACGTCCATTCAGTCGAATACAGTAAGTGCTGACTACGTAAACAAACGATTCTCAAACGATTCTGGCGGTGATAAAATTATTATTTCCTTGTCAAAAAATGGCTGAAGCATATTGGCAGTAGGGTTAGGGTTAGGGTTAGGGTTAGGCAGTAGCTAATAAACCTTTCATACAGTTCAGGCAGATGTTAACGAAATAAACACGCGTGAAAGAAAATGAAAAAAGCAAATGTTGTACACATATAGTTCAGGCAGATGTTAACGAAATAAACACGCGTGAAAGAAAATGAAAAAAGCAAATGTTGTACACATATAGTTCAGGCAGATGTTAACGAAATTATAAATGGAGATTAAATACGCTTTACACCGCTTAAACTGCCAAAGGAGTAACTGTAAACAGGTGAATACTTGTCAGTGATTGGTTGAAATTATCGAAATAAGACAATTTCTTACATGAAATAACTCCGAATACAAAATTTTTTTTCTGTTCTATAACACAAAATAGATAAGTATACGAAGTTTGAAAGTCTTTCGGTACCAAAAACACTACATAAAACATAAATGAAAACTGTTGCCCCCGTTTTGAACTAGATCCTATTTTTCTTGTATGTTTGTCATCCTAGACCAAGGAATAGCTGATAGAATGCATTGATGCCCCACATGTAGCCAACAAGAATGGGATTAAGTTTCGATATCTTTAAAGTAAGTTTCAGAGTTAATTATCTATTTTAGGATAAATGTGGTTTTAGCTTCCTTCATTTATTATTTAATTTTAAACACTCCGACAGCAAGTTTTCGTCTTATAATTGCAAGGATAATTTCAATTACCAGAATGCTTTGTTTTTGTCTTTCCCCAACCCTCTATATGTGTGTGAGACCCTACCGTATGTGTATTTGATAAGTAGAACGCGCTCCTGAAATATTTTCCGTCAGCTAAGTCCAGCAGTTTTTGGGGAGGATAAGTCGACTACATCGACCCTAGAGCTCAACTAGTACTTACTTTATAAACTCCGAAAGGATGAAAAAGAAAGATGACTTCGGCAGAATTTGAACTCAAAACATAAAGAAATGCCGTGAAGCATTTTGCCAAACGAGTTAAGGATTCTTATTTCTTTATTGCCCACAAGGGGCTAAACATAGAGGGGGCAAACAAGGACAGACAAAGGGATTAAGTCGATTACATCGACCCTAGTGCGTAACTGGTACTTAATTTATCGACCCCGAAAGGATGAAAAGTAAAGTCGACCTCGGCGGAATTTGAACTCAGAACGTAACGGCAGACGAAATACCGCTAAGCATTTCGCCCGGCGTGCTAACGATTCTGCCAGCTCGCCGCCTTCTTAAGGATTCTGCCAGCGCGTTGCCTTTATTGGCAATGTTGTTAAAATCTACCGTTATTATGAAAGTGTCGAGCTAGCTGAATCGTTAACAACGCCGGGCAAAATGCTTCGTGGGTAGTCTGTCTTAAACATTTGAGTTCAAATTCCGCCCACGTCGGATTTGCCTTTTATCCTTTTGGAGTTGATAAAATAAGCACCAGTTAAGCACTAAGGTCGTTGTAATCAACTTACCCGTCCCTGAAATTGCTGGTCTTGTGCCACAATTTACAGTCAATATTACTGGGTTTTTTTCCAACAGAGAATCAGATGGCTTTTGAAAGAATGTTTTCAATGCCTTTACAATTGTATTTTGAGTGGCTTTTTACAAGACCTTTCTAATCAATTACAAAACCAACACACACACACGTGTGTGTGTGTGAAAACTAAGTTCAATTTAAGGTGTGATTTTTTTTTCTTGCCGGATGGATAATTGTTTAAATACTATTTTTTTCTTTTTTTTGCTGGATATCCTTCGCTAATATGTCGTGATTGATAATGGTTTCTCAGTTTCTTTTCCCTTTCTTATTTTTCGATTTGTTTTTTGCTTATTTTTCGTTTTTTTTTTGTTGTTGTTGTTTTTTTTCTTCTCAAGGTTACTTTTGGGAGGATCTTCTTTTCTTCCATATTAAGCAATGAGTTATTAGCAGCTGCTTTCTAGCCCTGATTATCACTCTTCTAATTCCTTCTGAGTCAACAACACTCATTTCTGTCCTGCTGATTTATTCCTTGATTGTTTTGGCTGTTATTTCTTTTAGAGTAATCAAATATTCCACAGGGCTAGCTTCTATTGATTCCGTTTGAAACAATGTCGAAAGTAATTTGTTTTAGCTGTTGTTTAGCCCAGGTTATCCATGGCCGAACAGGCATATAAGACGTTAGTAGAGTTGTACTAGATCTGTGATAGTAGTTCTACATCTGTTGATCTTCCGAAGGATGGAAATATCTATAGATATAGCGCTTCAGGCTCATAAATGTTGAAGACAGCATTGTGCCATGCAATATGCAGCGTTTATGCAGTTTTACAGTTTAATTAGATTACATTTTTCTTCCCTATTTACTTTGTTCTTGTACGCATGTTGTTGTTGATGGAAAATGAATGGAATAAATCCATGATCAATGGTGTTCCATTCGTAACCATCCCGTCTTTTGGGCATTCCAGGGGCTACTCTTCAATAAATCTTTTAAGAGAATTTGAGATACCTTTGGCTGCCATTTGTAGCAGTTCCAGTGACTCCTTCCTATACGCCTGTAGATTCTAGAAAGTCACAGCTGAGGTGGACACTGACAGAATCAGAGAGCAAAAGTTGTTGCACTACTACAATTATATTTGCTTGTGTACGTCCTAGCAGTTATTGCTCCTTCAGAACAAACCTGCGATCAGCGAAGGCCTA
>NC_142933.1:27669298-27671798 GCF_046866305.1 Octopus bimaculoides
GCCTGCTATTATACATACCTCTAACTTATTAAAAAATGTGTTACCTATAACAAACAGGTCAGTAAGTTCGATCTTTTAAATAAAATTGTTTGATTACATAATTGTTTTTGTTTGTTTTTTTGCTTATTTTGTTTTGTATTTTCTTTATTTTAGTTAATATTATTGATCTGTCTGCTAATTCTCACGTGGCTTTTGCAAATCCTCCCTCACTGGAGAAGCCGATGCGACTGATGTTCAGTTTAAAGTTTTGTTCATCAAAGTTTGCTGAGAATAGATTTCTGGAGATGATGGAGTGGGTAAAGCGTTTTGTCATACGCATTAATAGGGATGATGAAATAAGAAGCGGAATGAGGTGATTTGGCGCGAATGTTGGGACACATACGATTTGGTACAGCTAGTTTTGGTGACGGTACTTTTTAGCGCTGGAAGCAAACACACGCACGCGCAGAAATATACACATTCAGATAGAAAGAGGGAGAGTAAGAAAGGAAAGTAAGAGGGGAAAGAGGGAGAGTAAGAGAGGAGAGAGGAAGAGTAAGAGGGGAGATTGAGGGAGAGGTGAGAGGGGAGATTGAGGGAGAGGAGAGGAGGGAAAGGGAGAAAGATGATTAACATAAGCAATGAAAGACGAGTGACAAACACTTTCCCTTTCCTCGTGCACATAAATATACTCACACGCTTAAATTTAAAAAATGGAGGGAGGGATAGAACGAGAGAATCATTAAAAGGTCTGATGTCAAATAAGTCAGCGTCAAATCAGTGACGCTGAATAAATGGGGTCAAAACAGCTCTGCTTGCCGTCTCATGCTCGGTAACATGCTAGTAGATCGCAAGTACCTAGAAAAGGTTTTGCTGTAACAGACGAAAGAAACTGTTGAGGTAGCGGTAGAAAAGATAACAGAAACTGTGTTTTAGTGAGTGAGTCTTTGCCAATCAGCCGAATATGTTTCTTTTAACAAAAGGGGAATTATCTCAAAGAGGAAGTCAGCATAACAAATATAAATATCTGTTGAAAAGGTTTGACTAAGATTATCCATGTGGAGGCGCAATGGCCCAGTGGTTAGGGCAGCGGACTCGCGGTCGGAGGATCGCAGTTTCGATTCCCAGACCGGGCGTTGTGTGTATTTATTGAGCGAAACACCTAAGCTCCACGAGGCTCCGGCAGGGGGTGGTGGCGACCCCTGTTGTACTCTTTCGCCCCAACTTTCTCTCACTCTTTCTTCCTGTTTCTTGAGTAACGCTGCGATGGCCTGGCGTCTCGTCCAGCTGGGGTGGGGGAACACATACGCCATAGAAACCGGGAAACCGGGCCCATGAGCCTGGCTAGGCTTTGAAAGGGCGACGTTTATCGTTTTTTTTTTAAGATTATCCATGCAAGTAGCGGACAAAAGTTAAGAGAGAGGGAATGAGGGGGGAAGGGAGAGAGGGTAGATATATGCGTGTATTAAACAATATGTATTTTAAGCGCAGAACAGCGCGGATCTGAAGTGAAATACATTAAACTATTACAGTTTCACTGTAGATAAAATAAGAATGCAAATACAACTCTTCTGTGATTTTGACGCACAGGAAAAAACAGAAGTTTCTTGACGAGCCGTTACACGGTATGTTGCTCATTCCTCGGAGATAACGAACCGCCAAAAGCACGAACATGCAAATTAAATAATCCACTATGGTGTTAGCTTAATTTATGATTTTATATATCAACTCTATGCTATTGATTAGGTACCTCGGGTGGATTGGAGCTGTAATTCGAAAAGTACAGCCTTATCACACACCGTGTCACGCTGAATCTGCCTGCGAATCACATAACAGTGTAATACTCAATCATTTATACATTAATTTAGGGGCAGGTAATTCAGTTTACGGAACAACTGAATCTTCAACCTCAAATGACGGAGATCCACCGCGTGTATGTATGTGCATGTACGTGTGTGTTTGTGAGTGTGTGTGTGTGTGTGTGTTTATATGCTTGTGTCCGTGTGTATCTCTGTGTGTCTGTGTCCTTGTGTGAATGTGTCAACGTGCGTCTCTGTATGTGTTTGTGTAGGTGTGTGTCTGTGTGTTTATATCTGTGTGCGTCTCTGTGCGAGTATTTGTGGAGCAAAGTCGCCCGCCATCTGAGACAGTGACTCTTAGCATTTAAAACGACTTTAATAATTGCTCTTTGTGTTTGCTTCATGTTTAAATACTGTGTAATGAAGATTATTTCCTTGGAGAACGCCATGCATTTTATTCCATAAGAGTCCTCCATTCAGGTACAATACTTTTACTCCTGCAGACTTTTGAACCATCGCTCTCAAACTTTTCCAGCTCTGGACTTCGAACTACAAGCAATATGTCTCCATAAAAGTATTAACGCCTACGTGAATCTCGACCAGTTAAGACCGGCTGATATTTTATGGCTGATGTGATGAATTTCAAAAAAAGAATGCGAGTTTTCCCGTCGGATTGATTGATCAAATGTTCCAGAAAATTTGGCTAACAGTCATAAAAATCT
>NC_142933.1:27684298-27704298 GCF_046866305.1 Octopus bimaculoides
AGTTCTTGAAGATGGTGTTGAAGTTGTTTATGTTACGACTGTGACATAGGCAGTAAAAGACTTTTAGTCTTTTTCCAGAGAACAGAATGCCGACATTGCTTTCACAAAAGTAACGCCTGCCTCTCCTGCTTTCTACCACAACTTTTACGAGATCCCTATTCTTCAGGTGAATATGTTCAAGAATCTTCAGTAACTTTTCTTGAGCAAACAGCATCGGTATCTTTAGCTTTATTTCGGGCTGCTTTTAATGTGGCGTCGTTTTCAAATTAACAGTCTCCCCGCACTTCTCCAGTCATTCTAAGACAATTAAGATTTATTTTAGGTGGAATTATATTTAGTGTCACTTTATTTACACGTTTCCCTAAATACGAGAGCAGGTGTGTATCATCTGCGAAAGAGTAAGCATTTTTTTATTTTATTTTATTTGTTTCAGTCATTTGACTGCGGCCATGCTGGAGCACCGCCTTCAGTTGAGCAAATCAACCCCAGGATTTATTCTTTGTAAGCCTAGTACTTATTCTATCGGTCTCTCTTGCCGAACCTCTAAGTTACGGGGACGTAAACACACCAGCATCGGTTGTCAAGCGATGTTGGGGGGATAAACATAGACACACAAACATATACATACATACATACATACATACATACATACACACACACACACACATACACACACACACACACACACACACACACACACACACACACACACACACACACATATATATATATATATATATATATATATATATATATATATATATATATATATATATATACGATGGGCTTCTCTCAGTTTCCGTCTACCAAATTCACTCACAAGGTTTTGGTCGGCCTGAGGCTATAGTAGAAGACACTTGCCCAAGGTGCCATGCAGTGGGACTGAACCGGAACCATGTGGTTCGTAAGCAAGCTACTTACCACACAGCCACTCCTGCGCCTTTGTGGATATTCTTGTAGTTTTGTCTTCGTTGAGGCAAAGTATATCTAACTTTTTATATTGTCTTCCTCTTCTCTCATGCCATACTGATTCCCACTTGTCCTTTAAGCATTTCACTTCTTGTTCTGGTGTTGAGTTATCAATCCACCTGGTTTTCTTGTTAATGCATTTATAGGTGATGGTTCGCCTCCGTCTTCTGGGGAAGCATGATTAGGTTCTGCCTGGCCAAGTAATACTGGTGACTCAGAATGAACTCCATGTTTTCTTCCAATTCTAAATCAATCCATGTCTGCATTACATTAGCAAACGACGGACTTGATTTCGAGATTGTGATAATCGATGATTTAATAATGTTACCGTTCTGGCTACGACAGTCGATGCTGCTGTTTTCGTCATTGTCATTTTTTTTGTTTTTGTTTTGGGGGATTTTTTTTTGTCATGCATGATTGAGTTAGTTTGGTGTCGTGGTTGTTTTTGTTGTTATTCTCATTAACGTTGTATTCATGTTGACACTTTGTAGTCCCAGGGACGTATCTCTTTAGACTTCGTTTCAGCAACAGTCGAGACATGCCTTTCTAAGCAGGAATGTCAGTTGATTTGCTGACGACGGGTAGGAGTAATTTTTGGAACATTTTTTTCCTGTACCCTCTATTTCTTTGATTGAAAATGATTTAGCCGTGTAGCAAAATTAAACTAGATATTATGAAGTAGAATTTTGGAAAGAGCACATAACCCATTCCGTGTTCAAAGCGTGAAGCCAAAACAAGTATTTCCGCGGGTGTTCAGTCTCCTTCGAAAAACAAACCTAACAGTTTTCCGACGAAGTCGGGAAAATAGAAGGAATATCGAAAAGACTTACTAACATAAAAACAGCGTGGCTTTCACATGTACTGCCAGTGTGTGTGTGTGTGTGTGTGTGTGTGTGTGTGTGTGTGTGTGTGTGTGTGTGTGTGTGTGTGTGTGTGTGTAAGCGTGTGTGTGTCTTCCTCCTTGACTCGAAAATATGGATGGACCAATAGCTAAACTGCAAATATACAAATATAGACATTTATACAAATATATACGAGTCAGTCACTTCAGTGATTAGTCCTCGTTCTTTTGACGTATGGCTATAGCTGCTTGAGTGGAGGCGCAATGGCCCAGTGGTTAGGGCAGTGAACTCGTGGTCAAAGGATCACGATTTCGATTCCCAGACAGGGTATTGTGAGTGTTTATTGAGCGATAACACCTAAAGCTCCTCGAGGCTCCGGCAGGGGATGGTGGCGAACCCTGCTGTACTCTTTCACCACAACTTTCTCTCACTCTTACTTCCTGTTTCTGTTGTGCCTGTAATTCAAAGGGTCAGCCTTGCCACACTGTGTCACGCTGAATATCCCCGAGAACTACGTTAAGGGTACACGTGTCTGTGGAGTGCTCAGCCAGTTGCACGTTAATTTCACGAGCAGGCTGTTCCGTTGATCGGATCAACTGGAACCCTCGACGTCGTAAGCGACAGAGTGCCAACAACACAGAAACAAGAAGAGAAGACGGCATGTGCCTAATTCACTCGCTCATTTAAAACATAACATGAAATAAGGCTATCACTAAAAACAAGACTAATGATGGAAAAAATTCACTAACATATTTGAAAATATTCTTTTATCTAACGTTTAGTATTTCAGGTTAAAGCCATTTTCAAAAAGAAACAGCGGAGTTGAAAAAGTTTTCCAGATTGATGTGAGTCGCCTATCGCACAAAAGAAACGCTCGATGTAGCAACCCACCTTAACCCCACGTCAAACCAAACCCAGTGTAAAAGTGAACTGGCCTACTTTATAACTTTGGAGTATATTCTAGACAAGTCTAAGTTATATCCCTGGATATTAAACAGGCGGGCTCACTTTAACGCTTGGTATTGTCTGAGGAGCCGGGTTATATTTTGGAGTTGTTACATCGGAATGGTTCAGTCTCTTTGAACACATAGAGAAAAGGTTCTCTTTTACAGGCTTCTGAATGTTATGTTAAGACTTTGCAGAGTCAACCTTGAATTCTTGCTGTTTGGGAGGGAAGGGGTGAATCCAGCTCTTTTCGTATCTAGACGTTCAGACGTCATTCGTGAATATTTTTTTTCTCGTGCTTTTCCCAGCAAAGATATTTGTGTAATTTGTTTTTGTTTCGGAAAATCTGTAAGAAGCATTGTAAAAATTGACTAAACCGAAGAAGCCGTTGTAATGTACATTTAAAGAAAAATAAAACAAATGTTCGTTTATCTTACATTAAAAATTTCGTCTCAAACCTCATTCTCAAAATAAAGAAATAGATCGCATACAAGCACACATACATTCATACGCACATACTTACTATCATATACATTTAAATACATACACACATACATACATGCATATATGCATGTGTGTGTGTGCCTTTATACATACATACATATATATATATATATATATATATATATATATATATATATATATATATATATAATTATTTGGTAGGGACAATGAATTCGAAGTTTTAGATAATAGCATGTAAATATTGCGTTAAAGCGAACCTTTTTGGATAGAAAGTGTCGAAAGTTGCTCGTGAGATACATATAACATATATATATATATATATATATATATATATATATATATATATATAGGTTTTGTATATATATGTATATATTTATATAAATAGGTTTGTTTGTATATGTACTTATATGTGTTTGAGTTTGCCCCACCTCTCTATCGCTTGGCAACCGACCTTGGTTTGTTTATTTATAACTACTAAACATAGTGCTTTGTCAAAAGATAGACTGATGGGTCAAGCACCAAGCTTAAAATATAAACATCGGGATCGATTTGATGGACTCACGTTTTGAAGACTTCAGTCGATGAAACCGATCTCAGTACTTATTCCTATTTATACAGAACCACTAAGTTTTCCCTCAAATGTACAATCTGCTTCATTGAGTGATCTTCCGTTTTTACACCAAAAGTAATGCTAAAATGGACATAACTTTTTTATTAAGTGACATAGACCATTCAAAGTGCATATGCTAGTAGAGTAACTCTTTCTCTACAGTAACTCTTCCTCCTTTTCTTTTAAATTTCAGACAAATAATGGGTTCCAAACAGAAGTAACGAGCTGTCATTGACTTTTGATGAAGGTATAAAGTACATTCTCTAACATCCAGTATTGGTTACATAATGTTTATGGAGATAACACCTTTGGCAAAAGCAATAAGCACAAATGATTGGAGAAGTTTAAAGAGAAGGAAACCAACGTTAAAAACAAACCACACGTCGGAAGATCATCAGCTGTTACCACTGATACGATTCATGAACGGGTGGACAAAATGATTTGCGCGGACAAGCTAGTCACAATCCATGAGCTTGCTGCATAACTGATTACGATCCTAATTTATTACAGAAGATAGTAGGAAATGTCGGATATCGGAAAGTCTATGCAAAGTGGTACTTCGGCAGCTGACAACAGATTTGAAGGAGAAAAAAGTGAAAGTCTGCCCTGATCTGTTGGATGCGCTTGAAGCCAATAAAGACGCTTAATTTCCCGATCTGGTGACAAGAAATGAAACGTGAGTATACCTTTATAATTCGGAGACAAAGCCGAATCTTCTGAATGGCCTCAAATCTCTTCTCCAAAACGTAGGAAGTTCAAGAGCCAGCGATCAGCACAGAAAGTCGTTTTTCAGGATGACATGAGTGCCATCCTCTTTGATTTTCAAGAACATTGATGTTCTGTAAACGTCTTAGAGAAGCCATTAAGAGGAAAAGGTTGAAAATGAATCGGGAAAACAATCAAGCAAATTGGTATGAAAACAATCAAAACAATCAAAAATCAAGCAATCAGCAAATTGGTATGATCATTGTCCCCACCAACACCCACCTATCCACGGTTCATCATGGATCCGGTTCTGTCCGACTTCCACTTGTTAGGTCCAATGAAGAACCGTCTTCAGAGACAACGAATTGATGAAACAGACGAGGTGAAGATGATTGTGAAGAGGGTGCAACAGTTTCAAAGAGGTCTCGGGAGTTGAGTTCGGCAATGGCGCGAATGCGTCGTCTGTGATGGAGAATTTGTTGAGTAGTATTTTTCTATTCAGGAAGAATTATTCTAACATATGCAATTTGAACGACCTGTATTAATTAATAAAATGATTATGCGGCACAACCCTCGCACGTGTGTGTGTTTGAAGGCTTCACTAAGCATTGCTCCGATTTACCGTTTCCTTACATCGAACGAAAGGTCGGAAAGATAAAACTCGGAATGATGATAAACGAAAGTTTTTCAGTTTCCAAATCATAAAACCTCGCGCCATCTATTGAATATTTTCTTTGTCCTTTTTTGTATAATATCTTGCGCATAAACACGCATACACGCATGAAGGAGCACATGTATTTAAATGAGAAACACTTGCGTATGTGTTTGTGTGTGTGTGTGTGTGTGTGTGTGTGTGTGTGTGTGTGTGTGTGTGTGTGTACATATATATATATATATATTGTATGTGACACTTTCTTTGTGTGTTACATACATGCAAGCACACATGCATGGATAAAAGTTATTGGTGGGGAAGGGGGGGGGCTTTTTTTGCTTTTTTGCTTTTCTGCTTTTTTCGCAAATGGATGCGCAATTCAAATTGGAAAGAAGGATTAAAAATAAAAATAAAAAAGAGAAAAAAAAAAAAAGAGGCGAAAAAAAACATCGAGACAAAGAAAAGAGATAAAGGAGAATAACACCGAAAAAATCGGAAGAGTGGTCGAACTTATGAAAGAGAGCGAGGGAGAGAGAGAGAGAGAGGGGGAGAGAGAGAGAGAGAGGGGGAGAGAGAGAGAGAGTGTGTAGCAGGTTGTCAGAGATAATACAGATATGCAATACTACCAGTAATCACGTGTTCTCTAATCCCGTGTTCTTTCACTGAGAATCCGTATCATTTCAACAAGTTTCTAGTTCCATGTAAACATGACGTTTATTCTCTTTGTGTTGTTTTTCTTTGGAGTATTGTTGATGTTAATCCTGTAAGCTGGTTGAGTTGTTAGCACGTCCGACAAAATGCTTAGTGGCATTTGTTCTGGCTCTTTACATCCTGAGTTCAAATACCGCCGAGGTCGACTTTGCTTTTTATCTTTCGGGGTCGACAAAAATAAGTAACCATAGGCGTAGGAGTGGCTGTGTGGTAAGTAGCTTGCTTACCAACCACATGGTTCCGGGTTCAGTCCCACACTGTTTGGCACCTTGGGCAAGTGTCTTCTACTATAGCCCCGGGCCGACCAAAAGCCTTGTGAGTGGATTTGGTAGACGGAAACTGAAAGAAGCCTGTCGTATATATGTATATATATATATGTATGTGTCTGTGTTTGTTCCCCCAACATCGCTTGACAACCGATGCTGGTGTGTTTAAGCCCCCGTAATTTAGCGGTTCGGCAAAACAGACCGATAGAATAAGTACTAGGCTTACAAAGAATAAATCCTGGGGTCGATTTGCTCGATTAAAGGCGCTGCTCCAGCATGGCCACAGTCAAATAACTGAAACAAGTAAAAGAGTAGAAGAGTAAAAGAGCTGAAAATTGCTGGTCTTGTGCCAAAATTATAAATTCTTGTGGTATTGGTACCGAGTTCAAATCCCAACTTGGAAAATTTTGTTATTCATCTTTTCGAGGTCAATAAAATAAAATACTAGTCAAATACTTGGGTCAATGGTACCGCTTAAACCTTTCCCATCAAAACAGTGAACCTTGTGTCTAAATTAGAAGCCATTATTGTAATTAGTATGAAGGCTTGACAGAATCGTCAGAGAATAGACATGCCGTGCGATATTTGGATAGAATGCTTCGCAGTATTGGTTCCGCCTCTCTACGCTCAGGTTTCAAATCTTGTCATCCTTTTGGAATAGATAAAAAAAAAATGTGTTCAAATCCAGGTGGGTAAATTAACAGAACTGTATAATGAACATGTAAGACGCTTTGCGGTACATACATAGGTAACTGCCAGCATTACTCGAAAAAATAATTCTTTCTAATTTTGGTACAAGACCAGCAATACATGGGGGAAGGAATAAGTTGATTACATCGACCCCAGTGCTGAGCTTGTACTTATTTCATCGATGCCGAAAGAATAAAGGCAAAGTCCACCTTGGCAGAATTTGAACGCAGAACGTAAAGAGCCGAAACAAATGATGCTCAGCATTTTGACCGAGTTAATAATGATTCTGCCAGTTCAATTTCTTTATTGCCCACAAGGGGCTAAACATAGAGAGGACAAACAAAGGGGTTAAGTCGATTACATCGAACCAGTGCGTAACTGGTACTTAATTTATCGACCCCGAAAGGATGAAAGGCAAAGTCGACCTCGGCGGAATTTGAACTCAGAACGTAACGACAGACGAAATACCACTAAGCATTTCGCCCGTTATGCTAACGTTTCTGCCAGTTCGCCGCCCTTTTCCTCAAAATAATAATTCATTCTAATTTTGGTACAAGGCCAGTAATTTCAGGGAGAGAGTATAAATTGGCTGCATCAGCCCCAATACTGACTGATATCTATTTTATGGACCACGAAAAGATGAAAGACAAAGTCCACCTTGGCGGAATTTGAACGCAGAACGTAAAGTGCCAAAAGCAAAGCTGCAAATCATTTTGTCCAACATACTGACGGTCCTGCCAGCTCGTTGCCTTCCCCCACCCCCACCCCTAAAGGTAATAATAAATCTTCCTACTATATGCACAAGTCCTGAAAATTTGGGGGAGAAGAGAATAGTCGACTACCCCGATCCCAGTACTCATCTGATGTTTATTTTATCGACTTCGAAAGGACGAAAGGCAAAGACAGCCTCAATGGAATTTGAACGCAGGACACAAAGAGCCGATTGAAATGACGCCAAGCCTGTTCTCCGGCGTTTTAACGACTTTGCTAGCTCACTGCGTTTTCCTCAAAATAATAATAATAATCGTTAGTGTTTAATGTTAGGCAAACGGTCAGACATTTTAAAGGAGTTCAATTGATTGCATCAACCTTAAGACTTGAATATCACTTATTTCTTTTATTAACCCGCACAAGGATAAAAGACAAAGTTGACATCGGTGGGATTTGAACACAGAACATAAATTGACATAATTAAACGAAGCATACTATCTTTTCTGCCATCACTCGTTTATGAGTTTTTATATTGTGTTTGTAATATTTTTTTTTAATCATCAAATATCTAACTTCTTTATTTTTCATATCATCTTTTCAGATTTTCTCTTGTTTAGTTTTTCCCGACAGCGCATGTGTGTGTGTGTGTGTGTGTGTGTGTGTGTGTGTGTGTGTGTAAACACTTAAATAGAAATATACTGCTGCAAATAATTGCACATATTTAAGCGCCCTAACACACACCAAGAGAGAAAGAAACAGAGAGAGTGGCAGACAGACAGATATCCTCTAAACAATTCATTCCAGAAGAATCCATCCTGCATCACCAATAGTCTTTGGAACAATCAAACCACTCTGCATCATCAATAGACTTTGGAACAATTCACTTAAGGAGAATACGTTTTAGAACAATTTACTCTGGAACAATCTAATTTCTAGACCAATGCATTAAGTGTTAATACATTCTAGAATAGAAATTATCAACTTCTTTTTGTAACGATCTGCTTTTGAATATTTTTTTTTTACATTTACTCAAGGCCCACATGCATAATATATTTCATGTATTAGAATATCCCCAAGTATTTCAACATTTCATCAGTATCAAAATTTATGCAAGCAAAAAATTTTAACAAATTTGTAACACAATGGACTATCTAAAAATTATCAATTGTTCAGTGGTGTAAAAAGAAATACATTAAATTTGCTTTTTTTGCTTTTTTATAAAGTCCCCATACCCTCCGAGAAAGCCTAAATGGCCTTATACTTGTGAGTTGCGTCTCAATCGTTGGCTTCATTTGTTCAAGGACAATCTATTTGTAGAACAATAAGATTTGCGACTATAATGTGTTGTGGGTGAATTGATGTTATTATTTCATAGCTTCTATTTTATGAGACTCATCATATTTTGCGTTTAAAATTTCCAACCAGATGGTTGCGGATTCAGTTCTACTGGGTGGCTTAAGGCCGACCAATGCCTTGTGAGTGAATTTGGCAGACAAAAACTAAAAGAAACCCGGCGTATATATGTACATATATATATAAATACCGTCTAAGAATCCATAAGTCAGGAAAAAATGTATTCGTAGTCCATTCAACTGACTACATATATATATATATATATATATATATATATATATATATATGTATATATATAATTTAGGGTATCTAAGAGATACCACCACGCTGGAAATAGCAGCCAAAACTTGACTCTAAAACCACATTAAATGTTCATATAGCACCAGGAGAGAAGACAAAGAGACAAAATAAACTAGCAAAAAATTACTGGATAATTCCAGATCCCGGATTTCTAGCTCTGCATAAGAAATGCTCTGTCTTCTTCAGTGGAATATACTCAGAATGCTTCATTATATTCACTGCGGTGGTATTCTGATCATATCGCACGACGAGTTGCTAGACGGGCAATTTAAACTGGTCGTGTGCATACGTGAATATATAAGTATGTATACGTTCGTATATGTAAGTATGTTATATATATATTTGTATTTATGCAGAGCCAGAAATCCGGGATCTGGAATTATCCAGTAATTTTTTGCTAGTTTATTTTGTCTCTTTGTCTTCTCTCCTGGTGCTATATGAACATTTAATGTGGTTTTAGAGTCAAGTTTTGACTGCTATTTCCACAGTGGTGGTATCCCTTAGATACCCTAAATTATAATTTTAAATATTTTTTACCTTTGAAGGTTTTTATTCCCATGCTGGCCACCTGATAAAATCGGTATTGAAATATCGATCTTATCTTTATTTATATAAATTTTTATATATATATATATATATATATATATATATATATATATATATATATATATATATATATATATATATATATATATATATAATGATCTTAAAATAATAACCACGAATCTTGTAATCACAGCTACCCAAGGTTTCCTGCATGAAATAATAATTTATTCCACCGTTTATCAAGCTGAAAACAAGACTGTTTGTCAGTTGTCTTTTGAGCAGATAATGTGTCTAGAAGAGACGCTTGTAATGAAGGAGACAGGGAGAAAAATATCGGGGGAATAACCAACATTACAATAATTCAATTTCAAGTAGACGTAAACCAAATGTTACTAAGCGGTCTCTTTATAAATTCCGACAAGATGTATTTTCTAAAATGCGGACATAATGAAAAAATTTCGTTCCTAGAATTTATATATATATACGAGATGTTTGGATAAATTTGACGGTTTACATAAAAGTAAAAGAAAACGCAATATCCGATCTAAAAATATAAGTGTTTTAAAAAATGGAAAAATATCAACTAGATTATGTTATGGCTGAGAGATAACGGTTTACTCAAAGTAACTACTCCCAGCTTCTACCACAGCTGAAAGACGGCTCTTGAACATCTTGCATGCGTTCCTTAGAGTGTCTCTCGGAAGATCAACGAATACCTCCTTCATCTTGGTGTTGCAATCAGAACGATTAGTGCGTTTCTTAACCGCGCCCTACACATGGCAATCCATGAGATTACAATCGGAGGCCAGAAATTGGGGCCGGTTAAATCGTAGAAATTCTCCGACAATCACTTCTGACTTTTTCCGGAGGTATTACAAGGGACCGAATCCTACTGCAACACATATGGCCTTCCTGTAGCAACTCTTTCCAGCTAAGGGTTGACCATGGCCGTCTGAATTGAGCATAAGGCCCTGTTCAAGGATGTAGGGCAACATGACGTTACCCTCACTGGGGACACAACCAAAAACCATTACAGTTCAAGGAAACTTGGTTTTCATAATACATGGGGCATCACATGGAATGTAGGCAAGCCACTCGTTATCCTGGGTGCTGTGCAACTAATCCTGATAGAAGTTCTCTTCATCTTAGAAGAACCAGATAATTCCAGGTTCAATAGGGTGTCTCACCTTGTTCAGAAGCTTATTTACCTTCGTCAAGCGGTTCTCCCGAGCCTTGGCTGTCAAAATTTGTCCTTTGCGTTTTTTGTGGTAGCAAAGATCCTCATTCAGGGCCAGCTTCATGGTAATGACTTCAACATCCATGTCTCTCGCCACAGCTTGGATTCCCCCGCTCAAATCTTCCATCACCTTGGATGAATTCCAGCATGCGGACCGAGTCAGAACGCATGCTGTGTTCCTTCCTGCTGGCTACTGCTTCATAGTCTCTGTTGCAGCAATGTCATGTCTTACAGTTTTTACAGTACCCACAGAACGTTGATGTCGATATTTTGGTACTCGGCAGGAATCATCTTTCCCAATATTCAGATAGTTTCCAGTCTTCCATGTCAATTAACTTTTTCTCAACTACAACTTTAATATTTATGCTCCCGGCGCCGTTGATTGTTCACCAATGCGTCAAGCTGCTCCTGAAAACAGGAGACATAAAATCGTCAAATTATATATATAATTATATAATACAGTTCTATATTTAAGAGATGAGGAATTGTGTACATTATTTACATTATTTATAATTGACGGATATTTGTCCTCATCTTGTTTGTTGTTAACACAACGTTTCGGCTAATAAACCTTCCAGGCTTCATCAGGTGTCTTGGGGAAATTTCGAACCTGGGTTCTCATTCCTAAGGTATTTTTTGATGTTATTATTATTATTATTATTATTATTATTATTATTATTATTATTATTATTATTATTCAGGTCGCTGCCTGGAATCTTGGGGTTAGTAACCCCCGCTCTTAACCACTACGTTGTCGTCGTCGAGTTCATAGTAGTAGTAGTAGTAGTAGTAGTAGTAGTAGTAGTTGTAGTTGCTGTCGTTGTTGTTGTTGCTGTTGTTGTTTGTGGCAGCATATATATGCATACATAATAATAACATCGAAGAATACCTTAGGATTGAGAACCCAGGTTCGAAATTTCCCCAAGACACCTGATGAAGCCTGGAGGGTATATCAGCCGAAACATTGTGTTAACAACAAATAAGATGAGGACAAATATCCGTCATATGTAGATAATGTAAATAATGTCCTGTTTTGCCATCTAAAACTTTCACTGAACCTCAATCTAATATATTCAATGTGTACATCCAAATGATTTTTGTCGTTTTTTCCGTTCCTTTTTGTTCTTAGATTTTCCTATACACACATACATACAAACATACATACATATATACATACATACAAAAGAAGACCCAGTACTTGACTGGTACTTATTTTTCAACTCCGAAAGGTAAAGTCGACCCGAGCGGAATTTGAACTCAGAGCAAAATAAGTCGGAAGAAATACCGTAAAGCATTTCTTCCGACGGTCTAACAATTCTGCCAACTCGCCGCCTCAAATACTATTATAGTAATTACAAAACATTTACGATCTAGATCAGCTCACTCGACATTGTCCATATCCTCAATAAATATGTTCCCTTATGTAAATACGAAGAATATATATATATATATATATATATATATATATATATATATATATATATATATATATATATATATATATATATATATATATATATATATATATATATATATATATGTGTGTGTGTTATTAAGGTTATTGGCGCTTTAATGAATTTGTTTATAACCATTTGGTTGCTTCAGTAAAATACTTGGAAGAAGCAGGTGATAATTCAACATCTGTTCAAAGTTTAGAGATAAGAAGCCATGAAAATGCTAGTGAAAGCTTTATCTCTACATTTCTCATGTTGTCATATAACATTCATTGATTAAATTAGTTTTTCACAAGACTGTTATGTTGTCGTCAATACGGCCGTTGTCGTCATCGTCGTCGTCGTCGTCGTCGTCGTCATAGTAGTAGTAGTAGTAGTAGTAGTAGTAGTAGTAGTAGTAGTAGTAGTAGTAGTAGTAGTAGTAGTAGTAGTAGTTATTGTTGTTTGTGGCAGCGTGTGTGTGTGTGTATTATATAAACGCACATACACAACACATACAATATTGAGTGGAAGTGACTGTTAGAATGACTGTGCATGTGTGACTGAAAGTAGCTTATACTCATTGTATATAGAAGTGTCTATATTTATTACTGTATCTATATGCATGCAAGTTTATATGTGTATATGTGCGTGACTGAGAGAGAATGTAGTGTATTTCTATGTATACGCATGTGAGTGTGTGCATGTGTGCGTGCGTGTGTGTGTGTGTGTATGTGTGTGTGTGTGTGTACACAGAAAGTGAGAGCTAGAGATGCTCAATATAGAAATCACGTAGTAGTGCTCAAATTATTTTAACTTAAATTCCGAAATCTTTATCAAGAACTAATTCCACGGGGTTAAGAGTGGCTATAAGAGAAATCCAGGAGAGCTGATATAGAGATAGGGACGTCACCCCACTACAGTGCTTAAAAACCTGTTAGCTAATATTAGTAATAGGATATCGAATTTCTCTTCTTTTAAAGAAATATTTGGTAAGGAATCTCCCTACTATAACAATGTCCTAGCTAACAGTTATCTTCAAATATACGACTTCAATTTGAAATATGAATCATAGAAATAGACCTAAAAATAGAACTAAGAAAATAATATCATTCGCCCCACTTTCTCCTTAAATGTTAAAAATAACAAGGACAAAAAATTCCTGTCTCTTTAGATAAGCATTTCCCAGTAATCCACAAATACAGGAAGATTTTTAACAGATGCCTTATTAAAATACCATACAGCTGCTGAGCCAACATGATGAACATTTTCACTCATAAACATCACCATGAGTCCTCTCGCAGTTTTAACTGCCGAGACGCTGAAGCTTGCCCACTTTTACCAGACGTGTATGATAAACTCCATCGTGAACAAGGCAGAAGTAACAAGATAATCTAGCCGAAAAGAAAAATTACATCGGGTTAATTTCAAAAGACGTTAATCAAACCCACCTATCTTCTTTCTGGTACATCGACAAAAGTAAAGCCGCTAAGTCGGTTAGTCATGTATGGGTGGATAGATAGATAGATAGATAGATAGATAGATAGATAGATAGATAGATAGATAGATAGATAGATAGATAAAAAGGAGTGAATACACGTTACTACATGCAATCTCGAGAAAAATATTTCAATACGAAGACTAGAATATATTTAACAGAAAGCGAAACTTTACTAATACAACATCGAAGTTTCATCGATAGGTTTATCAGGTATTAGTGATTAAGCAAGACGCAATTGAGTTAAGTGCCGTTTAAAGGTCACTAAGTATTTGAAAGTAAAAGAATTTGATTTCATTGGTTGTTGTAAACATATAGAAATGTCGTTTACACATCAGTTATATACAGAAATGTAGACGAGTAAATGATAGAGAAAAAGATAATTACGCGAAGAAAATGGAAAATAGTGAAAGAAAAGAGAAGAGATAGGAAAGAAAGAAAAGACTATATAAATTGTACAAGGTATAAATATGAATGGAAAGTTGATGGCGATAAAAGAAATCTAAGGAAAACTGTTTCATTGCATAATATCTTTTGTTTTAGAGAGAACTTGTATAATTTACAGATACGTGTAATCTTATTCTATCACAGAAAAAATATACTCAATGGAAATCCCGAGCTTATCTCATTATGTAAACACAGACTTTCATTTTTGCTGAAGAATTACAAAACGTCATCAACTTTCCGTTAATTAATTACATGTATTCTATAAGATTAAAAACCCGATAAAGTTGCGTCTTTTGTCCTATCTATTTGCATTTCAGTTGTTAAACTCGATCTTTTTATAAATAACTTATACCGCAACATTCAGTATTTTACAAATATCATTCGCACAGCTTCCCTATATCGTTCTAAAGCTTATTGTCTTTTCTCTTTTTCGTTTGCACTTTCCCTTTTCTGAATTCTTTTTCTATTAATTGCCTCACTTCTCTCTTCTTTCACTTATCAACCACCATTTTGTAAACAACCCGTTATATAAACAATCAATTATATAGGTTTTCTTTATACTATAAGGTTTGTCTCCTTTCATTTTCTCATTTATCTCTACCCGCTTCCTCTAATTACATATATGATAAATATATAAATCCATAATTATGTTTTATCAGGAATTCGAATTGACAAAATCATTAGAGCTTTGCGGATCTTTGTTCTAGATCTCTGCGCTCTGAGTTCAAATCTTGCTGAGATTAACTTTGCCTTTCATTCATCCGAGGGCCAATAAAATAAAGCACCAATCCAAGGCGGTTAGACAGAATGTTAAAGTGTTGGACAGTATCTGCGGTATTTGCTCTGGCCTTTTCTGTTCTGAGAGTTTGGTGGAGCAGACTTAATTTTAAATTCACTGTTTAACAACACCGCCTGGTCCTTGGATGCGTTCAGTGAATTTCATTTTGTTGCAAGAATTCGACTCGGTCTCCAGTATGAGGATATCTTCCTGTCTTCTTCCTACTAGTCTTGGAAGCCTGAAAAAGTAAAGGCTCATCAGCACTATTTACTCTCCCTAACAAAATAGTAAAGAATCGTTTTCATACTTCTTTGATTCAATGTCCAGTATATTACATTAAAAAACTAAAGAATGAAACTGAAAATCAGAATAAACCGCCACTTCCGAAATTTGGATAGGAAATCGCCCTACTCCAACTCCAAGTACCTAAATTCAAAAGCAAGTCCGAAAAATGTGATTCTGTTATGCAGGAAGAAATTTCTAGACGTACAAATAGAAAGATTCGAAGAAAATTATTAGGTCTACAGGGGAAAGATGTACAAAGACAAGAAGCAAAATAATATAAAATAGCTGTAGAAGTATGAAACCAAGTACGAAAAAGAACTAGCAAATATTAACACTATAATGCAAAAATCTCTCTAGGAAAATATACAAATTGATAACAACAGAAAGAACCATAACGCCTATAAATAGTTTACGAAGTAGTCAAGAAGCGACAAACTCATATCCACTAAAATGTAGACGTAATCAAAATCGAACAGAAATTCGATAAATTATACCAAAACAAACTCAACTACAACTAAAGACAATTCTTCTGTAAACAATTTACAAACAATATCAATAGAAGAGAACAGATACATTTTTGACAATCAAGTTATATTTCAAATAAAAAGGGTAGTCATGAGCACAAAAATCGCTCCCACTTTTGCAATACTAGGATGTGGCTTTTAGAAGGAAATCTATGCTTCAGTAGAGGTTATTTGTCACCAGAGTTTTAAAGCTTATTTTAAATACTCTTGAAAATACTTTTTGATCTATGTTTTATTTATTTGGAATAGAAATATGAAAAATCTTATATGATTTCAAAAATGTATTAACAACATTCATGAATTGATTAAATTCAAGATGGAAATGAATGAAAAAACTTCTATTTCTCGAAATTCATATAACTAAAAAAAAAAATGAGATCATTTTGACTGATAACTGCTGCAAAGAAGCGGATACATACCAGGAACTGATCTTACTAAAAATATTACATTTAAAATGGCAAGACGCATCTGTTCGATAATTTGCAAAGTCAACCAAACGAGAGAGATTTGAAGATCTAAAAGTATTCCTCCAGAGCTAAAAATATCAGAAAAATATATGTGTATATAAAGGGTAACGACCCCCTTCGGTCATGAATCACCATGGGATTGCACCGAGAAAGTTAACCCCACCCGCCCCGAGGCACAGTCCGGGCAAGGTTGTTTATGGAAGAGCAGCAGTCGCCCATGCATACCGGCTTCCTCTCTCCACGCTACCGATGTTATGGAAAGGAAAGGCAAAGGTCGATGCAGCTTAGCACCAGTGACGTCGCAACTCGTTTCTACAGCTGAGTGAACTGGAGCAACGTGAAATAAAGTGTCTTGCCCAAGAACACAACACATAGCCTAGTCTGGGAATCAAACTCACTACCTCATGGTTGTGAGCCCGACGCTCTAACCACTGAGCCACGCACCTTCACACACACACACACACACACACACACACACACACATATATATATGTATAATGCCATAACTAAGGCAATATAAATCCCACTCCCTTACGAAGGCACTCTCACAATGGGGATGAAAACATAAACAGAAATATTTCATTTATAGTCCCCAAAATTCCAGAAACCAAACATCTTGCATTCTTATTTCTTTATTGCCCACAAAGGGTTAAACATAGAGGGAACAAACAAGGACAGACAAAGGGATTAAGTCGATTACATCGACCCCAGTGCGTAACTGGTGCTTGATTTATCGATCCCCGAAAGGATGAAAGGCAAAGTCGACCTCGGCGGAATTTGAACTCAGAACGCAGTGGCAGACGAAATACCGCTAAGCATTTCGCCCGGTGTGCTAACGTTTCTGCCAGCTCGCCGCCCTTTTTTTTTTTTTTTTCCCACAAGAAATTTTATTGTCATGGTATGTAACAAGACACACCAAAGGACATAAGACTCTTTATTGCCCACAAGGGGCTAAACATAGAGGGGACAAACAAGGACAGACAAAGGAATTAAGTCGATTACATCGGCCCCAGTGCGTAACTGGTACTTTATTTATCGACCTCGGAAGGATGAAAGGCAAAGTCGACCTCGGCGGAATTTGAACTCAGAACGTAACGGCAGACGAAATACCGCTAAGCATTTCGCCCGGTGTGCTAACGTTTCTGCCAGCTCGCCGCCTTCTTAAGGATTCTGCCAGCGCGTTGCCTTTATTGGCAATGTTGTTAAAATCTACCGTTATTATGAAAGCGTCGAGCTAGCTGAATCGTTAACAACGCCGGGCAAAATGCTTCGTGGGTAGTCCGTCTTAAACATTTGTGTTCAAATTCCGCCCACGTCGGAAGCATTTCGCCCGGTGTGCTAACGTTTCTGCCAGCTCACCGCCTTTCTTGCATTCTGTTGAACGATGTCTCTATCACTCATCAAATCTGAATAAAACTATTAAAGAGTTATAAAATATTAATAGTCAAAGAACACTAAAAATTTTCAATCGGAACCTACACCGGAAACACTTACAGCCGCCACTGAAAACATCTACTATTATAGGGGAAACAACGAAAAAAACTTTGATTCCTTTGTTGTTATCTTTTATTTTTACTTGTGTCAGTCATTTGACGGCAGTCGTGTTGAGGCACCGCCTCGGAGTCGAATGAATCGATCCCAGCACGTTTATTTATTTAAAGCCTGGAACTTATTCTATCGGGTTCTTTGTCGAACCCCTAAGTTGGTGGAGCGTAAACACACCTGCACTGGTGGTCATGCGATGTTGGAGAACAAACACACACACACACACACACACACACACACACACACACACACACACACATACGTATTTTAACTTTAATTTATTAGACTTTAAAATTATTTAGATTTTAAAATTTCCAGTAAATGTTTATAATACAATTAATTTTTTATTATGATTAAAGCTAAAATAGAGTTTGATTTTATAAATAAAACTTAAATACAGATTTATATATCTCTTTATTTTATTACTTTTCTTTACGCCATATTTTCACGCGAATTAATTCTAATAAACGCTAAGTTAAAACTATACCGTTTAAAATTTTAGTTTAAATTAAAGCTTCGATAGGATAAGTATTGCATTTATTTTCAGTAATATTGTTAAATGTTTTTCTTTTATTTATTTGTAAAATAAGTATGTTTATATAAATTCATTTGATATCTATTGTTAGTCGATATATATATACATTCATTTTATTATTATTGTATTTTGACCTGAAGATTAGCTATATTTTTGAATAGAATTGATTTTCGATCGATTTATTTTGAATCGATTTAATTTTTATTTTATTTTCTATTTGAAAATATGGTTATGAAACACGTGTAGTCATTTTTATTATTTTAATATTTATTACTTTGTACTTTTTTGATTTTTATTATAGGACTTTTTAGTGTATTTACTTATTAAATTTTTCTATATGTAATTGTGGATTTTCATGGATGAATCCAATAATTGTGGGGTTTTTTTCTCTAAATTATATATTTATATATTGTATATTGTGAAATTTAATTTAATTTTAATTTTGATAAATTAAATTGAATTTTTCCCTGTAAATTTGGAGTTTTATCCCTAATATTATTATCATAATTATATATATATATATATATATATATATATATATATATATATAGGAACTTTCATTGACATGCGTTTTGCTCCATTTATTATTATCCATATCTTCTCAAAATGTATCACTTTAACTTGGTATATCAACCTGTAAAAAGGCTGGGATATCCTGTTTTTTAGTGTAATTTTGCTACCTCTGGTAACCATTAACGTATTTAAATTATCGAAAGTTTTAATAACTGAGATAATATTAATATATACATAAACTAATATATACATATGTATATATATAATTTTTTAAATAGTTTCTGTTTCTCTTCCAGAACATTTTCGCGTCTGCTTCATTACCACGTTGCTGTTACTGCTGCTATTCCACAATGGTAATCCGCTGTATTATTCAGGACACCCAGGTAAAGGAAACTACCCACGGTTGGGTAAACGGTACAAAACTTCACTGCACAAATTCCTACCTTTGCACTCAAACCATCAAGTTATACAATACAGTAATAATCTTGTCCGGAGAATTTACAAGATTTTAGGTAAATACCATATCTAGATATCTCGCTCTTCTCTCTTTTTATTTCCTTCTCTCTCTCTCTTTCTTTCTCTTTCTCTCTCTCTCTCTTTCTCTCTCTCTCTCTGTCTCTCTCTCTGTCTCTCTCTCTCTCTCTCTCTCTCTCTCTCTCTCTGCATTATATTGAATTAACGTTTAAGCACGCTTTTACTCTTTTACTCTTTTACTTGTTTCAGTCATTTGACTGCGGCCATGCTGGAGCACCGCCATTAATCGAATCAGATCGACCCCAGGACTTATTCTTTATAAGCCTAGTACTTATTCTATCGGTCTCTTTTTGCCGAACCGCTAAGTTACGGGACCTAAACACACCAGCATCGGTTGTCAAGCGATGGTGGGGGGACAAACACACACACACAAACACACACACATACATACATATATATATATATATATATATATATATATATATGATTGACCGTTGAC
>NC_142933.1:27869298-27926798 GCF_046866305.1 Octopus bimaculoides
AGGTACTGGCAACGGCCATGCTCAAAATGGTGTATTTTACGTGCCACCTGCACAGGAGCCAGTTCGGCGGCACTGGCAGTCCCTGATAGTCATTGGTGAAACATGAATTTTGTTAGAATTAGGTGCAGGTGTGGCTGTGTGGTAAGAAATTTGATTCCCAACCACATGGTTCCCGAGTTCAATCCCACTGGGCAAGTGTCTTCTTCAATAGCCTCAGGTCAACCAAAGCCTAGTGAGTAGATTTGGTCGACAGAAAGAAGCTCATTGTGTGTGTGTATGTATGCATGTGTGTGAGTGTGTATGCATGTGTGTGAGTGTGTATGCATGTGCGTGTGTTTGTCCCTTACCACCGCTTGACAACTGGTTTTGGCTTCTTTACATCAATATAACCTAGCAGTTTGGCAAAAGAGTCTAATAGTATAAGTACCAAGCTTAAAAACGTAAGAACTGGGTTGATTCATTTGACTAAAAATTCTTCAAGGTGGTGCCCCAGCATGGCCATAGTCTAAATGACTGAAACAAGTAAAAGATACGTTAAACTTATTATCACTTACACTGAGTTCTTTATTCTTAGTAAAGCTGACGTTCAGGGAGGTAAAAAATCCTATCTCTCTCTCTCCCCTTCTCTAACACTCCCTATATCTCCTTGTTTTCCTTTCTTAATAATCAATGTATTTATCATGAGAATAAAACAGATTTACTCACAATCCATGAGTTCAAAAGGTGTGTGTGTGTGTGTGTATGTGTTTATGTATGTAAGAGAATGAGAGAAGCAAACAAAAAGAGAGGGAGAGAGAGAGAGAGAGAGAGCAGACTAGTATTTTTTGAAACTTCATGTTAATTAAATATTCTTTTCTACTCTAGGCACAAGGCTCAAAATTTTGGGGAAGGGGGCCAGTCAATTTGATCAACCCCAATACACTTCGCAACTGGTACTTAATTTATCGACCCTAAAAGGATGAAAGGCAAAGTCGACCTTGGCGGAATTTGAACTCAGAATGTAAAGACAGACAAAATACTGCTAAGCATTTCGCTCGGCATGTTACCGTTTCTGCCAGCTCTCCGCCTTATGTTAATTAAATATTAAAACACAAAATGTTGACTACTGGTATAACAATGTGAAAGAATGACTGAATGTAAGAATAAAAGAACAGTTGAATGAAAACTGAATGACAGGATAACACTCAGCTATCACTAACAAACATTTATGACTTGGTGGCATGTACCAGGCTTTCACTAACTGTTTTAGAAGCCAATGTAATCTTGATCAAACATAGATACCCATTCACCTTTCTCAACATTTTCAGCTGAGTCAAATGGAGTGATGTGGAATGAAGTGCCTTGCCCGAGGACAAAATGCACCACTCAGTGTAAAATTTGATTGTAAGCCTAACACTCTAACCATGAGACCACATGCCTTCACATGACAGAATATTAACATAGAAAAAGCTGACACAGCAACTATTGAAATAGCTATGTGAATGAATGACTGAATAAAAGAATTGGTGAATTACTGAAAACTAACACACAAAAACACCGTACAGCAACTACTGAGATAACTCTATGAACAAACGATTGAATAAAAGAATGACTGAATTACTCAAGGAAAACTTGAAAGACAGAATATTAACACAAAACTGACTGGAATGACTTTGTAAAAGAATGATTGAATAAAAGAACTACAGAATGACAGACTGACATGATGATGGTTAAGAGGTGAGGGAGAAAGAGAGAGAGAGAGAGAGAGAGAGAGAGAGAGAGAGAGAGAGAGAGAGAGACAGACAGACAGACAGACAGACAGACAGACAGACAGGAGAAGTAACATTTAATCTTCTGATTAAATAAATGGCTGAATAATCAAAAGCGATATATAGAAGATATAAAATGAAGATTACAAGAGTTGAATTACCAACTCTGAAACAGTTCTGCCAAAGAAAGCTACCTGCAGTTACAGAGAAAAATCTGTCGTTATTCACCATTCTTGCTATGTTACTTTTTTGTGTGGAAAATCTGGCACAAAGAAGCTAATTCAGAAAGAACACTTTAAGGATTAGCTGGGATTTGAACTACATGTTGAATGGATTAAGGATATTTTTTAATACAAGAAACAGAATGAGGTGTATGTACATATAACTATAACTATATACACAACACATACATAAATACATGCACACCCTCTTGTTCACACAATACATACATACACAAATACACACACACACATACACTAATATATTCAAAGACGGAAAAAATTATCTAATTAATTATTTATGGGCATCTGTCTCATATATAGAAACAAAAAAGAAAGAATTAAAAAAGCTGAAGGAAAAAGAGAAAGGAAGAAGCTAAAAGAAGGAAGGAAAGAAACTAAGAAAGATACAAACAGACATAAACATACACATACATGTGTATATATACACATATATATATGTACGTGTGTGTACACGCGTGCATGTGTATCTTTCTTAGCTTCTTTCTTTACTTCCTTCAGCTTCTTCCTTCTCTTTTTCCTTTCACTTCTCTCTCCTTCTTTATATTTATATATGTAATGTCTGTATATATAGATATTATAGACGTGCTTACAATCGTCATCGTTTTAAGTCCATCTTTTTTATGCTCAAGGGGTCATCTCAACTCCCACACAAAACAGAATGTACCAAGTGCATTTTATCATAGCACCAGCACTAGAGAAGCTGCCATGTCTTAGTACTTACTCTATCAAGTTGGTACCGTGACGAAAGTGCATACAGTACAACCTCTGTTAAGTGTTTGATCCGAGGAAAAGCATTTAGCCATAGAAATCAAACAAAAAAACAAATGAAGCATACAAGTAATACATAAATCCTCTAACCTGCCTAGAAGAGCAGCAGTTCCAAATAAGAGCTGACTTGAACTATGGTGACCCATCCAGCCCATGCCAGCAAGAAAAGTGTTGTATGGGGAATCTGTACATGCCCATGATTGGCTAAGTGAACTATACTAGTTAGTATAAATGAGCATGCACAGAACAGTCTGAGAAGAGTGTCATATGTGCAGTCATAGTGTACAGGTCATAGGAATTATTGAAAAGAGATATCAATGAGAGCTTGTTGAAGATACACAATTGGAGAGTAATAAGAGAACATCAGGAACATTTGATATTGTAACAGTTCAGATGTAGGCGTAGGAGTGGCTGTGTGGTACCTTGGGCAAGTGTCTTCTACTATAGCCTTGGGCCGACCAAAGCCTTGTGAGTGGATTTGGTAGATGGAAACTGAAAGAAGCCCGTCGTATATATATATATGTATATATATATATATATATATATATGTATGTGTGTGTATGTGTTTGTGTGTCTGTGTGTGTCCCCCCCAACATCGCTTGACAACCGATGCTGGTGTGTTTACGTCCCCGTAACTTAGCAGCTTGGCAAAAGAGACCGATAGAATAAGTACTAGGCTTACAAAGAATAAGTCCTGGGGTCGATTTGCTCGACTAAAGGCGGTGCTCCAGCATGGCCACAGTCAAATGACTGAAACAAGTAAAAGAGTAAAAAGAGAGAGTAAAGAGAATATAACAGTGATGATGAGAAGTCGTATGTCATATCAAAAAGAAAAGGTAGAATGATGGTGATGATGATGATGATGATGATACTATATGTATAGCTCATCATCGTTTATGTCCATGTTCCACACTGGCATGCGTTTGACAGGATCCAGTGAACCTAAGGACTGCATTGTGCTCTAGTATCTGTTTCGGTATGGTGCCTACCCTCATCTGCTTTTTCTCATTCCTTTCCTCCATCCTTGCCCTTATAATGCTGGGATCCTGGGTCTCCTCTTACACAACCCATCACATCATCCTCACCATGCTGTCCTTCCCTTTCTCACTAACCACTAACACTAATATATTTCCTTTCTCCTGTTCCTTTCATTTTCCCTATAGTTACATACTGTTACTCTCTTTGTTACCTGCTCACAACTATAAGTGTGCTGCTTTCATACTTCACCCTTTCTCATCACCTTGCCTAAAACCATCTCTCTCTCCTGTTCTCTTTCAGGTGTAAGTGTCCCTTTGGTCTTACAAGTTGCAAGGTAACCTCACTAGTACTGGTGCCATAGAAAAAAAAGCA
Source organism: Octopus bimaculoides (assembly GCF_046866305.1). Taxonomy (NCBI): domain Eukaryota; kingdom Metazoa; phylum Mollusca; class Cephalopoda; order Octopoda; family Octopodidae; genus Octopus; species Octopus bimaculoides. Next base: position 27,873,407 of record NC_142933.1, read on the forward strand.
CCCAGTACACTATAAAATGGTTGGCATAAGGAAGGACATCTAGCTAAAGAAACCATGCCACATCAATGCCTTGGAGCATGACATGATCCTCCAACTGGATCCTGTCAAACTATTTAATCCATGCCAGCATGGAGAACAAACTTTAAACAATACTGGAAATACCTATAAGTGCTGTATGATTTTATACATAGAAGTATATACATATATATTATTTGTGTACATGTCTATAGTATAGGTATAAACATATTAAGAATACACACACACACACACACACACACACACAATCTCATATATACACATATTTTTGTATTCAGCCACAAGATATTTTACAAATCACATCCATGCCTGTATAAGCATATTTTTCTAAACAAATATCAAAACTCTCTCTCTCTCGGTTCTCTCTCTCTCTCATGCCTGTCTATATATGTGTATTGTGAAGCAAATGTATGTGTATGTATTGTGCTGTGTGTGTGAATGTATGCACAGGTGGGTGAGTATTTGGGTGTGTGCACATGTACAGAGAGTAGTCTTTCCAAGGGTTCACAGTTCAGAAGGAATTAAATGATAATTAAAAACACACTCATCTGACCTTTAGCCCGAATTGTGAGAACTCTCCTCATTTAAAAAAAAAAAAGCAAAGTATTTTCACTAAGCTTGACATTGATTTATTTGGCAAGCACAAGAACCTTTATTTTGATAAGGGGCAGGGGCTACAATTAACTCACTCAACCTAAGTATAGCACAAAAATCCCAACCCCATCTGAGAAGTGTCCTTGCTCAGAATGTAGGAATAGCATGGGAAAACAATCAATGTTGTGTACTCACAAAAGACACAGTGACATCTCTGGCAGATTGACGAAGAACAGCCATGATTTTAGTATGTTAGAAAGAACAGCTAGCATTAAGAATACACATCAAATGAAGTCCATGTACTGCACAAAAAATTCATTACATTTATTAAATGCCTTAATATCAGAGGTGAGTTATTGTTATTCAGATTATAATTTCTGTACAAGGTTTAGAGTTTCTACAAATGGATAACTACTTATGCTTATCATTACTCTTATACTCTTAGCAAGGCTGAATGGTTAAGAACTTTGCATCACCATCACAAATCCCTTTTACTGTAACTGCAAGTCAGCTCATTCCTTGCGAGTGAAATTGAGTAAACTAAAACTGTGTGGAAACATGTTGGAAAGATTGTACTAGTAGTAATTTAAAGGTGCAGCCTTGTTACACTGTGTCATGCTGGTTTTACCTAAGAATTACATTAAGAATACGCATGTCTGTATATGGAATAATCAAACCACTACACATTAATTAATCCAATGATCAGATAGTTCAAATGCTCAATCATTGAAACCTTTATCACCTTTACTTCATACATAAAGCTTACAAGTTTCAATTCCATCTAGGACCAAGTACATAGCTAAGTACAAGTTTATATACGTATATAGCTTACTTGTTTGAATTCTATCTGGGACCATGTACATGGCTATGAATGAAGAAGCTAATATTTAAAGCTTACTTGTTTGGATTCTGTCTGGGACTTTTCTATATAGCTATGAATAAGCTAATATATAAAGCTTAAGAATAAGCTATCCAATGACAATCAGAAACTGAACTGTTCAAAATCTAGTGCAGGTGTAATTACTGTAAATGTACACTGTAGAGCAGCATTTTTCTAGCAGTACAACTTATCACAAATCAAGCTGTACCACTAAAATAATAATTTCAGAAATGATGTATCTATTTTCATTGGTGGAGAATTCAGAAATCACCAAGTATGATCAAACCTTGACTCAGAAAAAGTATGAACAAATGATAGAGAGAGAGAGAAACCAAATTGTTAAAGTTAAAGAACCAGATTTAAAGATTATGTTGTGAAACAATCATATTTAAATCATCATCAAGAATCAAGCTGAGGTCAAGGTTAACTCCTAACTGTTGTCATACTCATTTTCAACTGAGTGAACTAGAGCAATGTGAAATGAAGTCCCTTGCTCAAGGGCACAATGTGCCACTTGATCCCAGGGACTGAACCAACAACACTATGATCATGAGCCCAATACCTAAGACTATGTACTATCACATTATGTGTTTATGCAATCACAACATTACATCTGCCACACTAAAGGTTCAAATGCAACTTGCCAGTCAAAGCCCTTGTATAAGATAGTACAACTATAAGCTTTCTCATTAAACTCCCAGACTTCTTAAGCTCCTGTATAAGAGGAAATAACTAGAAGTAATAGCAATTTATTCATGTAAAACAGTTAACATTTCTCATTACAACTATTACAATTGAGCTGTCAAACCCACAAAGAATATATTGAGAACTGAAATGGTAAATTCTTTAGTTATCATTCCAACATCAAACGCATAGCCATTGAGACCACTAAGTTATTTCTATAACAACTTCAATAGCACAGTGTATACCAATCCTCTAAGATACTTCATAGGAATAATGTTTTAATTACAAGCGTATTCATAAAAGAAGATGAATGTGTTGATGATGTATCATCATCAATGGAGCACTGGTTAATGAAGCAATTATGTATTCTGTATCAATCAGTTTTTTCTGAATAAATATAAATACCAAGGTGTGTGTGTGTGTGTGTGAGGGGAATGCATGGGTGGGTAACGATAATAAAAAGATATTTATTAAATATGTGCAGTAGTTCTCTTCATCTCTGGAATCAATGACTGTAACTGTGAATATTTGCCAATATAATATAATAATATATATATAATGATGATAAAAGCACAGGCATGGCTCTGTAGTTAAGGAGTTCACTTCTCAACCATATGGTTTTGGGATTTTGTCCCACAACACCTAAGCTTGTGAATGAATTTGGCAGACAGAAACTGCAGGAAGCCTGTGTGTGTGCGTGTGTGTGTACATGCGCGTACATATGCACACACACACACACACACAAGTGTTGACATTTGAAGGCAGCAAGCTGGCAGAAACGTTAGCACGCAGGGCGAAATGCTTAGCAGTATTTCGTCTGCTGTTACGTTCCGAGTTCAAATTCCACCAAGGTCGATTTTGCCTTTCATCCTTTCGGGGTCGATAAATTAAGTATCAGTTACGCACTGGGGTCGATATAATCGACTTAATCCCTTTGTCTGTCCTTGTTTGTCTCCTCTATGTTTAGCCCCTTGTGGACAATAAAGAAATGACAAATGTAGACATTCCATGCTTACAACCATTTGAGTAAAATGGTGACGACACCAACAGTCCTTGTTGAATTTACAAGTAGTCGATATGAACTTTCAAAGACCTCTGGAATAAATAATATCTTACTTGAAAAATGGGCAAAGGTTGGCAACAAGAAGAGCATCATCATTATTATTATCATTTAACATTCACTTTCCATGTTGGCATAGGTTGGATAGTTTGAAAGGATTTGGTGAGCCCCAAGGGCGGTGTCAAGTTCCATTGTCAGCTTTGGCATGATTTTTACAGATGGATGCCCTTCTTAATGCAAACCACTTTAGAGTGTTAAATTCTATCTCAGATAATTCTCCGTCTAAGCCATGCAGGCAGTGGAGGCGGGGGGGGGGGGGGGGGGTGAATGCAAATAAACAAACAAATGCAAATGGTGTTTATTAAATATGGGTTCACCATGGGTGCCTGGCACATGCAAGTGTGAATATCTACCTGTCGTTATTAATATCATCACTACCATAATCACTTCAGTTTCATGTGGAACTCTTTGTCAATTAAAAAAACAAATAGAATTTGCTCATTTTACATCCCCTTTTTCATGCTATTTTAAATCAGAAAAATGCAAATTAAGAGCCAGGTGCCCTTCCTGTTGCCAATACTTAACTGTTTTTCAAGCAATTGGTACTTCATTCCACTCATCTTTGAACATAATAGAGCTTACAAGGTGATTAGCAGGATTTGTCAACAAGCATTACTGTTTTTGCTCAATGCGTTTTCATATATATATATATGTATATATATATATATATATGTAACAGTCGAAGACATGCATAGGCTTGAGAGAAATGATGTCAGCATGCTTCGCTGGATGTGCAATGTCAGTGTGCATGTTTGACAGAGTGTAAGCATCTTGAGAGAAAAGTTGGAAATAAGAGGCATCAGATGTGGTGTGCAAAAGAGACAATTGCACTGGTATGGTCATGTGATGCATATGGACAAGGACAGCTGTGTAAGGAAGTGCTGATCTCTAACTGTGGAGGGAACCTGTGGTAGAGGTAGACCCATGAAGACATCGAACGAGGTGGTGAAGCATGACCTTCAAACTTTGAACTTCACAGAGGCAATGTCTAGTGACCGAGACCTTTGGCGATGTGCTGTGCTGAAGAGGACCCGTCAAGCTAAGTACACCCATGCTAGTAACATATAAAAAAACAAATCAACTTTTGAACATTGGGCCTGACGGAGGCAAAGTGGCTGAGTTCCTTTCAAGCATTGGGCCTCATGGAGGCAAAGTAGCTGAATTCCTTTAGAGTGTTGGGCCTCACAGAGGTAAGATGGCTGAGTTCCTTTTGAGCGGGCCTCACGGAAGCAAGATGGCTGAGTTCTTTTCAAGTGTTGGGCATTATGGGGGCAAAGTGGCTGAGCTCCTTTTGAGTGTTGGGTTTCACAGAGGCAATGACCATGATCTTTGGCATTATGTCGTACTTGAGAAGAAGACCCATCAAGCTGAGCAAAATCACAGACGTGGTGTCACACAAATGGCACCTGTACCGGAAGCATGTAAAAGCACCCATTACACTCTCAGTGTAGCCTCAGGCCGACCAAAGCCTTGTGAGTGGATTTGGTAGACAGAAACTGAAAGAAGCCTGTTGTATATATATATATATATATATATATATATATATATATATATATATATATATATATATATAGATATATACATATATATATATATATATATGTATGTGTGTGTATATATGTATATGTCTGTGTCCCCCACCAACTGATGTCAGTGTGTCTACATCCCTGTAACTTCATGGTTCAGCATAAGAGATCAATAGAATAAGTACTAGGCTTACAAAGACTAAGTCCTGAGGTCAATTTGTTCGACTAAAGGCGATGCTCCAGCATGGTCGCAGTCAAATGACAAACAAATAAAAGAATATACATATATACATATATATATATATATATATATATATATATATATATATGTATATATATATGTATACACACACACAATAGGCATCCATACAGTTTCCATCTACTAATGTTACAAGATCCAAGATCACAGTAGAAAACACTGGTTCAAGGTGCCATACAGTGAGCTAGATCTCCAGACCACATAGTAACAAAACAAACTCTGTATCAACACACCCATGCTTACACCTGTACAAAATTAAATTTGTTTACTGCTTGTTCTTCTGTTCCAAAATGCAACAATTTCATGCTAAACTGTATAACTTCTGTTACACAAGATAATCAGTGATCCTCTATATAATCACTCAATCTGATAGGAATAGAACCCAACTCTTACACAAATTACATCCTACTATCATCGTCAATGTTTTTAAATTTGCTTTCCGCGCAGATATGGGCTGGACAGGACATTTTAACCCTTTTGTTACCGTATTTATTTTGAGATGCTCTGTGTTTCTTTGAATTACTTTAAATATAACAAAGAATTTAGTAAAATAACTTAGTTATCATTTAGCTAGTGTTAGGAACATAAATTGTGACTAAGGTTTGGTGAAAGATTTTAATTCACAACTTATAAAAACAAGACATTTGTACTCAGAGCCAGAGCCGGTTTCAGCCGGGTTGGTAACGAAAGGGTTAAGGAAGTGTTTTATGAATGAGTGTCCTTCCCAACACCAATTCTTTTCATTGCAACATGTAAAAATAGTATACTTATTTTAAAAATCAGGATATGCCTGATATTCAGATCATACCTTCCAATAATGAATAAAGACAAGTTGCATAATATAGGTCACTTCCTAAAATATCTACACGAAAAAACAACAAGACAGACAGGATGGTCAAGGCCAATGGGTAATCAATTTCAATGCCTTGCAAACCTCTGTTACTTGTTTAACACAAGCTAGCACAGGAAACCTCAATATAGCTGCTCAACCTGCTAAAAAACAGTGTCAAAATCACCCTTAAATCATATGCTACAGTCTTCAAAATAGAATTCATTGGAGAATCAAGTCCAAGACGTCTGGAAATAAGATAGAATTAGTACATCTTTGGTCATAAACCTGACCAATCAGAGCTAACCTAGAGCTGACAACAACAACAACAACAACAACATGTTCCTTAACAGCAACACTAAAACAAAATTCAACAAACTCACCAAACAACATTCAATACCAAATTTGATGACTGATAAGCTCTGGCAGCTAATCATAGGAATTAATAATTACAGTAATTTCTCACTATCACTCACTACTTCAATCTTAATTAATTAAGCAAACACAATATTCTATTTGAACACTTTATATAAAAGCCTAATCAACTTAATTTTACTTTATTTTTTTATGTTTATATATTATATAGGTCAGGCATAGCCATGTGGTTAAAGAGATTCACTTTGGAACAGCATAGGTGAGGGTTCATTCCCACTGCATGGAGATTGTTGGCTGAGGAGTTCCACAATAGTCAAGAGTTGATCAATGCCTTACAAATGAAACATGGTAGACAGAAACTAGAAGAGCCCCACTCTGTGTATGTGTGTGAGAGAGAGAGAGAGAGAGAGAGAGAGAGAGAGAGAGAGAGAGAGAGAGAGAGAGAGAGAGAGAAAGAGAGAGAGAGAGAATGAATGTATATATATGTGAGTGCACTTAATTATGTGCCTGAGTGCACAGAAAAAGTATCCTTTGCAATCATCCATGAAAGCATTCCAGGTTGTTTATTGTTCGTTTGACTGGAGAAAATATTACTTTGCTTGGAAACAGATGAGGGATGGAAACAGATGAGGGATGGCAACAGAGTGTCCTGCCGTAGAAATATCTCCTTCAACAAGGTCATCATCTGACCGTTGCAAAGTAAGGAAAGACAGAACATTAAAACGCTGATGATGATGATATTATAAAAATGGTAATAGACATTAAATAAACAAAGAAATGAATGAATAAATGAATAACTAAACACGGGTAAGTGAAGAGTTAAAAGAAATTAGTTTGATTCCTCTATAGTTCCATCTCTCTAAGGCATCTCTTTTGCTTTTGTAACAGTTTACAATGATACTGTTAAAACTTGTCATTGGGTATGACACCTTCTTGTACAACTTGATTAACTATCAGGATGTATATCATGCATCCTACCTCACCAGATATTTTGAGCATTCCTGCAACTATCCTTCATGAAAACAGCTTTCCCTCTCTCCATGGCCTTGAAACACTTTATCGCCCACACTGCTGTCAACTTGAATTGCTGGTTTCTCCATATGGATCAGTATGAGACAAACCTTCTATATCCCACTTATTCTTCAAGAGCTCAGCAGTCTCCCACAATAGCACTTCCATGCCACTTTCTTGTTTTCCATATCAATGGCAAGTATCTCTTCATTTCTGCCTCACTCCCAGCCAAGTATACCTGTTGCTTAGTTGTTCTTCAATTTGATAATGTTCCCTACTACTTGCTTCTTTCTAGGTTTTTCAAGCTTGTCTCTCAGCCTTTACTGTCCTATCAAGCATGTCATTCTACCACCATGGTATCTTCAATTTAGCTGGAACTTTGCCCCTACCATATATCTGATCTATAGCCCTAAGCAGGATATTTCATAGAAATTTCCAGTTGCCATCTATGCTACAGGTATCTAAATCAGTCTCCCTACAGTTGTATGCACCAGTCAGAATTTCTCTAAACCTGTTCCCAACTGCTGAATACAAGAAAGAAAGAGAAAAGTAATAAAAATAAAATTTAAAAAAACAAGGTCTCCAACCAGATAGTGTAAAGATTCATTTATTAATGTATTTCAAAGATTGTATAATGTCTCTCCTGTGAATTCCTTTGCAGTCCTTTGTTTATGTACTCATTATTAAACAAAATGTGTTACAATTAATACAGATAATCAATATTGGTAATTGATAATCTGGTGGCTAATTCGTTTGTTTTCATAATCGAAAACAATACCATGTGTTTGTATTCTTTGTGTATTCTTTGTTACACTGAGTCAAAACCATGCAGAAGATGTATGCGTATGTATATCCAAGTGAATATGGACACAAGCATAACAATGAATGCTGCATGGCAATGAATGCAAGCATGACTATGAACACAAGCATGGTCATTTGAGCAGGCATGGCTATGAATGCAAGCATAGCTATGAGTGTATACAAAGCAATGAGGTTAAGGTGTTCATTTTAGAATCACATGGTTCTTGGTTTGATCCCACAGCCTGTCACCTTGGACAAATGTCTTCTACCTAAGCCTCAGTGGACCAACACTTTAAAAGAGGACTTTGGTTGATGGAAACTAACTGAAAGTCCATCACATGCATGTGTGTTTGCATGTGAGCATGCTTGTGCATGTGTCTTTGTCCAATGTGCATCAGCAAAGGATATAAAAGTAGCAAACTAGTAGAGCCATAAGCATGTCAGACAGAATATTTGCAGTATTGACTCTGACTCTCTGTGCTCTAAGCTCAAATCCTGCCAAGGTCTACTTTGCTTTTCACCCTTTCAGAGGTCAATCAAGAAGTACCAATTCAGGGCAATGGATTGGCAGAATTGAAAAAAAATGTTGCACCAGGTTTCTTGTGGTATTTGTTCTAGCACTTTGCATTCTGGGTTCAAATTCTACCGTGGCCTCCTAGAGTATTAGACTTAATCCATTGCTCAGTTTAACACCACCACCTGACACCTTCAAATCCCTTTTGTGGAGGAGTCCATTCTCTTGCAAGCATTTGAGCCAGGTATCCAGTTTGAGGATATTTTCTCCATCCCACCAGTCTTAGAGGACCTGTAAAAGGTTATGAGCACTGCTTTCTTTCCTGACTAAAAGATTACAAAAATCAGCAACAAAGCTGAAAAACTAGTTCTTCTCAAAGTCCCTTCTGATATTTACTTTAGACCAAGTTACAAACATTCTCTTGACCCTCTCAATGTCAGAAACAAAATGAACCACTGACTTTTCACCAATCAAAAAAATAAAATTTTAAAAACACAAGAACTTGTCTGTGTTATATATATGCATGTATTTATTTTGCTTGCATCTATTCTTTCCAAAATTATGTACATTTGTACATCGTTGGAGACATACCTACCCACCTACATTTTCTGTTCTATCCCTATTCTCTCCCTCCCCACCTCTCTCTCTCTCTCTCTCTCTCCCCAGATGGGGAAGTCATGTATTCACCTCATCAGCAAGCCTGCTCCTGTCCCTTTGTCATATTTTCATATCCCTCAATACTATAACCCACTCAGTATTTGGTCACATCATCAGTGCTGCTGTGAAGTGGTTGCTGTTAGGAAGGGAATCCAGCTGTAGAAGTCCTGCCAAAGCAGACACTGAAGCTTGGTGCAGCACTCTGGCTTGTCAGTACCTATCAAACCATCAAACCAGTGCCAGTATGGAAAAGGGGTGTTAAATGGTGATAATTACAACTGGAGATCCAAATCAAGGTTAAGCAATCACCTGTGAGGCAAACTGGGGAAAGCAGATTTACATAGTATTTCCAAACATAAAACAACAGATGTGGTGAGATTTGAACTGCTAACTTCATTGAACACTAATTTAAGACCTTAGCTTCATAGCCACTGTGATCCTCAAACCCAGAGATGCTGGTAATTTACTTAAGTCTTCTTCCAATGTTTTACATTCACTTTTTCCATATTGCCAGGGGCTAGATGAATAAACATGTAAAATCCAACAGAACAAAGACTTAAATTGGGAATCCAAGGTAACTAGTGGTCGTCTATGAGGAGAACAATTAATTCATAACAACATCTGATATGTTCAGTTGCTGTAAGCCATGGAGAATCAAACTTTTTTGGGCCTTGTCCTTTTCTAAGAGTGAAAAATTGAGAGAGATAGCAATGATGTCATTTGGGTTGTTGACAAGTAAAATGTAGGCATGTCTGTTCACCTACAGCTGAAGTAACAATATCACTTTTTTTTTTTTTTCAGATAGCAATGGTTGTTGTGATGGGGAGATAATAATATCTAATGTGTTCTTCCCCTTCTTTTTTTAATTTTAGAGAAATTTTGCAGCTGTTTCAAACAGCCTAGGCAATGCATATAGGCTCTCCCACAGATGATGATGATGTCTGCAGTGGTGATCTTGATAGCATTTGTAATGTTTGTTAATAGTCAAGATAGCGGTGATGTATGTGACCGTGGTGGTAGTGAAAATAGCAGTAAAGGTGGTGGTGGTGATAATGTGGTAACAGCAGTAGTGATAGCGAAGGAGAGGAGGTGGTAGTAGTGGTGTTGGTGGTGGTAGTAGTGGTCATGGTGGTGGTAGTGATAATGAGTGAGGTGGAGAATGGCAAGTGTAGTGGTGCTAGTGATGATGATAACAAATGAGATAACAGGAGGTGTAGAAGAGGGTGGTATTGATAATGAATGTGATAACAGCAGCAATGATGTATAGCTGATGGTGTATATGATGGAGTTGATGGAGTAGTGTTGTGGTGATGTTGAGGTGATGATAAAGAAGAGGAAGGGCAAGAGTAGGAGGCAAAAAGGAAGGAAGTTGAGGCAATTTAAGAAGGAAAAATTAATTTAGGGGATTTTAATAGAGCAGATTAAGATGATTAACATTAAATATAGAGATTATGTAAAGATAAGTATAGAGGTTAATGTCTTAAACAAACCAAGTAAACTGTATACTCTTTTATTCTTTTACTTGTTTCAGTCATTTGACTGTGGCCATGCTGGAGCACCACCTTTAGTCGAGCAAATCGACCCCAGGACTTATTCTTTGTAAGCCTAGTACTTATTCTATCGGTCTCTTTTGCCGAACTGCTAAGTTATGGAGACGTAAACACACCAGCATCGGTTGTCAAGTGATGTTGGGGGGACACCCACAGACACACAAACATACACACACACATACATATATATATACATATATACGACGGGCTTCTTTCAGTTTCCGTCTACCAAATCCACTCACAAGGCTTTGATCGGCCCGAGGCTATAGTAGAAGACACTTGCCCAAGGTGCCACGCAGTGGGCCTGAACCCGGAACCATGTGGTTGGTAAGCAAGCTACTTACCACACAGCCACTCCTACACCTATCTTGAGTATTTAACTGTTACCTCAGTCTGTATGTGTAGTTATGCATGTGTGTGTGTGTGTGTGTGTGGTGCTTGTGTCTGTATGTGTGTGAGTTGTACACATCACATACCTTTTTCTTTTACAATCATGTCATTCCATGTTTGATTCCACTGAACTTTAGGCAAGTGTCACGGTAGACTTGGGTCAATCCGAACCTTGTAAATGAAACTGAGTAGAGGGAAACTGTGGGGAAGCCTGTTGGAATGACTTGATCATTTGTTTATTCGTGTAATGCTCATTTTTGTATACTAGTATGGCTCTGATGGAAATTGATTTTGAAGCCGAATTTCACTGCTGGATGCTCTTCCTGTCACCAACCTCATCCGTTTTTCAGGTAAAGGGTTTTCAGATTCCATAAGTCAGTGGAAACACAAAGTGACTGGTCACTTTGTCAACATGGAATGTAAACATCACTGTTTTGCTCAAAATGGTGATAAACAAAACACCAACATTTAAACACAAAGTTGTTTACTCAGGAAAGCATACTCTGAGTAGACCCATTCAACATCATCTGTTGCCACTCTCACTCTCACTCAACTTTCATTAACCACACAAGAAAGCAGTACCACCTTAACCCTCACCTTTCTCTTTAAGTGGCACTTAAAGAAGATGATAAGAGAGCTTGGATAAACAAGAAAATGCCTGCCTTTAAACCATTCAGAAAAGTTCACCACACTACTTCTTTTGCGACTGCCAAGACTGGCTGTATTTCTTTCCCAAAGAAAGGTTGCATGTCAATTTTTCACAATAGACTTGGCTGATAGGCAGTGCCATAAGTATGGAAAGTAGATGTAAAATAATGATAAATATAGCTGATTTAATCAACCTTTGCACTTGATTGGTAATTAATTGAACAGCCCTCAAAGAGATGAAAGACAAGAACCAACTACAGCTGGATATGAAATCTAAGCCTGCGTAAGGTTGGCACACTATAGCCATTTCTGTAGAGCCACTGCAGTAATGGCAGCAAAGTGAGGAGACATCATCTGTGGCCCAGGGATTGGAGCATGTCGGTGATCAACTTGATGCCAATCAGTTGAGTAGCTTTATATTTTGTTGGGAGTGGAGAATAGTTTAAGATCTCTGAATGTGTAGTAGCAGCACTATCTGGAACAGTAAGTACCTCATTGTGGGTCTCACTTCAACTTTGTAAAGTGTAAGTAAGTTGTTAAGGGGCTGAAGTATTTTCTGGCTGTGAAGTCTTTACTTGAATGGTACTTATTTTATCAATATTGAAAGATGAAGATTTAAAGTTCATTCCAGCAGGATTTAAATCGAGAGAGTAAAAAGAAATGAATAGGTGCCATAAGATATTTCTTGTTTTGAAACTCCACATACCAAAAACTAGCCTTTCTCTTTAGTGTTATGCTCAGGTCTTTCCTGTTGATGTTGACCTACAAAAACTCAACCTCATCAAAACTATAAACTCAGAACATAACACACTCCATTTTTCTCCACTTTCGCTGCTCTAGTACGACAAGAGAAAAAACAATGTTAACTTACTGATAATTTCGGTCATCTGGTAGATCCCTTGTCATCTTGACGCTATCACTTGCAGCTTGATTAAATTTGTTCCTAGCATAGCTGTCCTCTCCTGGTTTCAGTGCCTTTTTGGCAATGTATTTATCAGCATCAAACTGACTCCAGTGCACTTTACCTGAACTGTCCATTTGTTGTATGTTTACAACACTACCTGTTGTGTCCATCACAAGTTGTGGTTCAATAATAATGTTACCCTCCACCGGTAACCTTTCCTTATGGTGAAATGCATTGTTGTGATTAATGTTCTTGCTTGGCGACAGTGCGCCATCTTGTCTATCCCCAGGTAATCCATGGTCACGTTGCCACTCCAATTCTCCAATACCCTGAAATTAATAATAACAAAAATCATTAACATTAATCTTTTCACATACGCATGAGGCAAACAAAAGTACAGAGAAAGGAAAAAGTTCTGTCCTTTGAAATTCCCCCACACCAACACCAGTACATTAGTACATGGATGGAACTGATTTTTCTAACATAAACTACACAAGGAATTGAACCTGGCACACAACTATTTCTTTTACTCTCCTACCTGTATGCAATATTAATAATATCAAAAATAATGAGAGAGTCCCTTGTGAAGATCTTTCCGCTGTCTTTCTTTGGCCGGGAAGGGCAGGCAATGTTTCTTTGTCTATTGACCTTAACAAAAGAGGTTGTGTGGTGGACCAGATTGAAAGGACTGAAGACAGACACTTTCCTCTTTGGCCAAACCCTCATCAACTTTTTCAAGTTTCACTTGAAAAAGTAAAGTGAGGGGAGAAAGGAATGTGCTGCCCCCACCACCCCAGCAAATTTGTTGAAAGGTGGGTGAATGTGGAAAGAATGGTTCAAGTGATCAGACCTACTCTAAACATGTGCCTGTAGACAATGTGGAGAGAGCACTTGCCTTAGTGGTAAGGACCTCTGCGGTTTTGTGGGGTTTCCACAGGCAGCCTTAGGAACTCTCCCCTTCATTTGGAGAATCGTTCACTGTTAAAATTAGTATTTTGCTAGTTTTATTTACTTTTTACACACCTTTCATATAACCCCACATTGTATTATTTTGCATTGTCCCCAATGTTACTTGTGAACCCTTAGTGATTAATAACGAAAACAATTATTATTATTATTATTACTATCAAGGCAGTAAGCTGGCAGAATCATTAACACACCAGACTAAATACTTAGCAACATTTCTGCGGACCTTATGTTCTAAGTTCAAATTCCACAAAGATCAATTTTGCCCTTTCATCTTTTTGGGGTTGTAAAAATAAGTATCAGTCGATGTAGCTGACTAGCCCCTCGCCACAGACCTCCAGGCCTTATGCCTATAGTAGAAACAGTTATTATTATTATTATCATTATAAAAGATGGTAAGCTGGCAGAATCGTTAGTACACCAAACAAAATGCTTAGTGACATTTCTTCTGGCTTTACGATCTGAATTCAAATTCTGCTGAGGTCGACCTCACCTTTCACTCTTCCAGGGTCAAAGAAATAAGAACAAGTCAAGTACTGGGATTGATGTAATCAACTAGTCCCCTCCCCACATAAAAAAAAATACAGGCCTTGTGTCTAGAGCAGGAAAGATCATTATTATTATGGTTATTATTATTATTATTATTATTATTATTAAAGTGTCAAGCTGTCAGACTTGTTTCTATATTGGATGAAATACTTAGCAGCATTTCTTCCAGTGCTTTACATTCTAAGTTCAAATTCTACAGAGATCAAATTTGCCTTTCATCTTTAAAGGGTCAATAAAGTAAAGTACCAGTCAAGTACTGGGGGGTTAATGTAATTGACTTATTCCTTCCTCTAAATATCGCTGGCTTTACACTAAAATATGAAGTCATTATAAATAATAATATTATCATTATTATTAAAGTAGTGATTTGGCAGAATTGCTAGCATATCAAACAAAATGATTAACAGAATTTCTTCCAGCTGTTGCTTTTATATTCCACATTCTCTCAACATTTATTCACAAGTCTGCATATTTTACAACTTTCTCGGGGTGTTGGATCGACAGATTTGTTAGAACATTGGACAAAATGCCTTGCAGTATTTCTTCTGGCTCTATACATTCTGAGTCAAAATTCTGTTGCAATCAACTTTGCCTTTCATCCTTTCCAGGTCAATAAAATATAGTACTATCCCACAAGTTTGAGAAGCTCTGGGTCTGTCCTACACATCACAAGCAATATTCAGGTGTATGGTTTTGTGGTTGAGATGTTAATTTTACAACTGCAAATTTTGGGTTCATTTCAGCAATACAGTACTATAAACGAATGAATTCTATTATAATCTTTGGCTGATCAATACTTTGTGAGTGGCTGATATATCAGTTGTATGAAACCATTGATGTCAATTTCATAACTGAAAATATATCATCACCACAATTTTACCTTTGTTTTCCATGTTGTCATGAATTATCATAGCCAAAGTTAGCACCTATTCTGAGGTACTACGCAGCAAAATGGGTTGGAGGCCAACATCTCACCATTTGTTTCTTTTTTGGTTTTTAAGGGTGAGTACACTTCCTTATACCAACCACTTTACAGAATGTACTGGCTGCACATCTTATGTAACACCATCATTATATATAAAAGTGAGTGTGTATTCCAAAAGGGGTCAGCCACCTAGGTCCAGTTAAGAAAACTCCTTTACAAAACAAACTAGCTTAATTAACAAGGTAAGTGACCTTTCCAAAATTCAACTTTCCAAAATTCAAACCTACAAGCATATTTTCAGAGCAGATCAATTCCACTGAAACCATTCATGCCATTCTCTTCCATTTGTCAGCAAGTTTTCAGATGAGCAATATTTCCCTATTTACTCTTAAAAAAAGTGGCACTTGAAAAAAATGATGAAAACTTAGCCTTCATTCTCTCAATTTTGTCCACCAAAGCCAAGACAAACCCCGTCAAAGGAAGACAGTAGAGGAATCTGCATGATAAACTTGGCCAATAACCAGATCAGTTGTACATGAAACAGAAGCTTGAGATGTGTCCTACAAGTAACAGATACTCTGGATCTGTCATACACATTACAGACACTGTTTGATAACTTCACAAGTCAGTAATAGGATATGACTATATGGTCAAAAAGTCAGTTTTGCAAACGCATAATTTTGGGTTCATTCTCACAGGATAGTAATGTGGGCAAATGTCTATTATAGCCCCAAGCAGACCAATGGCTTGCAAGTGAAACTAGTCTACGAAAATTGTATAGAAGCCAGTTGTGGGGTGGGGTGAATGCGTTTTGAGTGCATACTGTATGTGGTTAGGTCTTCTCATATGTCTCAACAATGTTTACACAGTGTAAAACAACATCATTGCTAAGGCATTGCATTAAATGCAACACAATTTCAGCTAACAGAAGGAGAGGCCCATAGTTAGTTTTGATCACCCAATTTTACTCCAAAATACATGAAATATGCACTTCAGACAAAATTCTGTATCAAGTTGCCACTGCACAAATATAACACAAGATATCTGGGTTGTGCTGATACTTCATACACTCTCTAGTATTGATAATATTAGATTACAACTTTGACTTGGTAATGACAAACAAACTAGAAATAGAGAATGAAAATTTTCCTTGGGCTTGACTACATGAAGATACAACAAGCTAATGCTGGAATAAATAAGAAAGCGCCTGTGCTTAACAATAAAGCACTATCCTAGATTAGCATTGTATACAAGTAAGCCTAAGAAAATTATCTAACTGTTTGTAGTCCCACTTCCAAGACTTTTCAAAGTTTGCAGGCTAATCTTCATAAAGAAGAGTTTACTTCCTTTAGAGCCTTTCTCAAGTTATAACAATTGTTACCTGTATCTTAAGAACCTAGGGCAGATACTTTCTCTGTTTTCAAAAGTTAATCTGGAAAATGCTTTTTTTTTTTTTTACACTATAATGTCCTGTATGCTTTATGGTGATGATGTAGGCATTTGTTTTTGTTATTAGCTGCTACGGCTGACTCTGCCTTTCATCCTTTTGGGGTCGATAAAATAAGCACCAGTTGAGCATGGATGTGATCAACTTGCCCCCTTCCCTTCTACCAAATCTAGAAAGATCCTTAACCCTTTAGCATTCAAACTGGCCATATCTGGCCCAAATATTCTACCTGTTCTATGTTCAAACTGGCCAGATTCAGCATCTCGCACATACTCTGCAATGTCATTCTAAAAATAAGCAATCACATCTTTGAAATTTCTAAGCTATGAGATAATACATGATCAATTATATAAAATGTGAATAAATAAGCATTATATTTGTCAGAGAAAGCTGAATGCTAAAGGGTTAATCTTACAGGATTGCTCTTGGACTCTTTCACTGTAATATGGTAACTAGGTGGGTGTGGTATTATTATAGGCAATGTAAGAAATTAACTTGACTTTTATCTTTAAAAATATTTTGTAGAAACTACTTCAATTTCAGATGAAACAGAATGGTCTGAAACAAAGAATTAACACCATCTGTAATTTTCTTAAAATGCCAAAAGTAGATAGTTTTATATTCCTGTCCTATGGTGCTTAGTAGTTAAAGTTGATATGGTACACAAAATCTGATGATTTATTTGGAATCAGTGCCTTTCCACTAAAATTAGCCTAAAACTGCCTTCACTTTGAAATTGTTTACAGACCAGTGTAATGTAGCCCTAGATATCTAAGACAGGGTGGGTTGATGGTCACAACTGGAATGCTTATGATCATAAGTCTTCTGGATCATAAATAACCTGAGGCTATAAACCAACAACAGCAAACAAACAAAAAGAAAATATATATAACTATATGAGAGGAAACACATGGAAAAATACTGTTATTTGCTATCAATAAGGTGTTCAGATAACAAGTGACCTACTTGAAGTTATCAAAATAGATTAGTTCAAAGAAAAACACTTAGATACAGAGATGGTAGGGCAGAGGTGGTTGAGACAAGGATACTCAGTATTGTACGATTGATATTATTATCATTAAATAGTTAACAAGATAAACTGTAAATAACTGACTTCATGTGACTTCAATTTCTCAAACTATATATGACAAAAATCCATATATAATAATAGTAACAGGTATAATACACATCATGATTTGGGCACCTAAGTTGACTTCAAACTCAAATATGTATAAAACAACTACCACAAGAGTATATAATCTACAATAATCCATTACATTAGATTTTAATGTTTCACTTAACAACAACAACAACCCTTTCTACTATAAGCACAAGGCCTGAAATTTCGGTAGGATGGGGTAGCTGATTACATCAACGCCAGTGCTCAACTGGTTCTTATTTTATGGGGCCTCAAAAGGATGAAAAGCAATGTTGACCTCAGCAAAATTTCAACTCAGAAATGTGAAGACAGACCAAATGCCAAGCATTTGTCCATTGTGCTTGCCACCTTAACAGCAACAAATGATAACATTCTGAAACATAATAAAGCTATCAACATCATCGTTATGATTTTTGAACGTCTACTTTTCTATGCTTGCATTGGTCAGATGACATTCACAGGCAATTTATCAACAGTTGGATGCTCTTCCTATCACCAAACAAGGAAATCTTCTCTCATGTCCAGATATGTTTTCACAGAAGACTGGAAATAATCAACATTGCTTATACACAAGTGGATTTGGCAAACAGAAACTGAAAGAAACCTGTCATATATGCATGCATGAATGAATGAATGAATGCATGTATGTATGCATGCATGTATGTATGCATGCATGAATGTATGCATGCATGCATGTATGCATGCATGCATGTATGTATGTATGCATGCATGCATGCATGCATGTATGTATGCATGCATGCATGTATGTATGCATGAATGTATGTATGTATGGATGTATGCACGAATGTATGTATGTATGTATGCATGCATGCATGCATGCATGTATGCATGTATGTATGTATGTATGTATGTATTGTGTGTATGCTTGTCTCATTGCCTTGACATCAGATGGTAGTTGTAAATGAGTTTCAGTCACACACACACCCACACACACACGTTTATCAATGATTTCCTTCTTCAATCCTATCGTAATCAGCTTCTTCTTCTTCTCAGCACTGTCCTTTGCACTAACTTTCTCAGGATCCATGACTAACACAACAAATCATTATAAAATAGCAAAAAAATGCACAAAACTAAACAAAACACTGGGGAAAATACAATAGGGATAAACGCGTTAACTGAGCGAGCAGAGGCTGCGCTTGTTGGGAGAGCATGTGTGTGAGCTCAGCACCAACCAGCAGTTGCTTGTATGAAACTCACTCATACTGAAAATTTCCACTTGTTCTTCAAGACAAAAATTTGCACAAGCCTCGGCCCATACAGCAAATTACTCATACAATGGTGCACTAGTACCTCAAGGTTTTACTGTATATATATAAATATATATATGTATAAATGTGTATACATGTGTAGTGCATGAGTGTGTGTGTGTGTGCACGCATGCACACACACACACACACATACGTGGGCATTCTTAACAACTTAAAAAGTTTAACAGTGGTACTTAACACAAAATCCTAAACATTCCTTAATTTTCAGGATTATTTCTGTTCACCTTACCTCAAGAAAATACTTGCACTAATGACTTCAGGCTAATGGATTACCTTACCTACTATCTCCAGTTAGCTATTTCTAATAATAGGTAAGCAACAAAGTCTCATAGATTTCTCCTCTGGTAACCTATCTTAATCAGCCCACTCACATAATCTATGTCCCCCATATACTTCATATGTACCTAATCTACCCACTTTCAAAACAATATATCAAACTTAACATACCTAATTTTTTGTACTGATAAAACTAACCAGTTGCTTAGCTATCTATAAATCCATTCTACTTATTGACTACCTACTACCCTATCAAGGCATGCCCCACTTACTCTTGATCCAGTCATTCTGTTTCTTAGTCTGGCTTAGGTGTTAAGTAGGTAAGCAGTGTAGGTATTACAGTTCATAGTAGTATGTTAATGGCCATCTTGCCTAATTATAATCAGTCCAGTCAACTAAGCTGTTTCCATTTATCAAATTCACTCACAAGGTTCTGGCTGGCCAGGGGTCAGAGCAGAAGATACTTACCCAAGATGCAGTACAGTGGGACTAAATCTGAAATTATGTGGCTTCGAAGCAGATTTTGTAACAATACAGTTATATCTGTACCTACACAAATCGAAAAATGACTGAGTAATAATCCAGGTCATCATCATCACCACCATCATTTAACATCTGTTCTCCATGCTGCATGGATTAGTTTGATTGGAACTGATAAGTCAGAGCTGCACCAGGCTCCTGTCATCTGTTTTAGCTTGGTCTCTACAGTTCGATGCCCTTCCTAATAGCAACAACTTTATAGAGTGTAGTGAGTGTTTTTTTACATGTCACCAGCATGGTCAGGAGTTCAAATTTCTTACCTGTGATCCTTTATTAGGACATCCAAGATTGGTGGGGAGAAGAACATTACCCTCATAAATGCTAACAACAGAATGGGCTCTATTAAATGTACACAATGTGCTAGATGGATGTGCTAAACCAAGCAACAAATTAAATCTACCCACCCAACAACAAGAACAGTCCCTCAAACAAGCTTCCACATAGTTTCCATCTACCAAATTTCACTCACAAGGTTACTCAAAACTTGCCCAAGGTACTGCACAATGAAATTAAACTTGGAAGGACACATTTGTGAAGTGAATTTCTTAACCACCCAGACATAGCTGCAGGCTTTGCTCTCTTAAGTGCAAAAAAATATATATATATACTTTTCCACTGAGTGAAATTAAATCTTGAATGTTGTCAGCATAGTGTATTATGTAATCCTGACATCAGTAACAGCTGGGTTGCAGACCATGAGCGGGTTACTGAGGTGTTCTCTCTGAACATCAAATTTTTCCTTTTTCACTTTTAACTTATCTATGGGTGAGCAGCTGATAGATTTTAGATAGTCTTTTGTGTCATGATTGCCAAAGGAAATAAGATATTTTTTGCAGATGTAGCCACAGGTACAGGAATGGTCATGTGCTTAAGAAGTTTACTCTACAATCACAGTCTTAAGTTCAGTCCCATTGTGTAGCACCAGAGTCTTTTACAACTACTTGGCCCAACCAGTGCTTTTTAGGTGTAACTAGTAGACAGAACTGCATGGAGGCCCATTGTGCATGTGTGTGTGTATTTGCACATATACGTGTGTACATGAAAGTTGTAATTTACACTTCCCACATGAAATCAACTGAGCAAAAGTTGGTGTGGTTGTGTTTACATTCTCAGTCAACGCAACATTCCACAGCTCTGCAGTTTCAAAATAGTGCAATAAAATATTCATTACATGAAAGATTTGATGACAAGAATAGAATCCAGGCTTAAAAATAATGCCTCAAATAAGTATCCAACCAGCCTGCACCAGTACAGACAAATATAAAAAAAAAGACCTAAAATGACCAAGCGAATAAAAAAAAGGAATATGATCTAAATATGTGGGCCATGGACAATGTAAAAAACTGAGAGAGTCACTGCAAAAAGAAGTTGTTGGATGCTGATGAGATGTATATTTTGGAGTATGTAGCAGACATTTTGGGGAAAATTACTCGAAGAAATTAGATATTTTTTTTATCCACTAATTCTTCAGAAGCAGGAGTAAAATTACCAGCTCAAAGAATTTTTATAATAGGCACAGACATAGTTGTGTGATTAGGAAGCTTGCATTGTAAACACATTGTTTTGAATTCAATCCCACTGCATGGCACCCTGATCAAGTGTCATCTACTATAGCTCTGAGCTGACTAATGCCTTGTGTGTGAATTTGGTAGATGAAAACTGTTGAAGCCTATTATATATAGGCACTCATGCCAGTAGAATGTTAAAAGCACATCCAAGTGTCGGGTGTAACCAGCCCACTTATGAGTACCCCTCATTCATTGGACAATAAACTTTGCTTGCAAAGACCTATTGAGGCAAATGAAATCAAATCAAATCAAATCAAAATCACTGACATGGCCGATGACAGTACCGCCTGATTGGCACTCGTGCCAGTGGAATGTTAAAAGCACATCTGAGTGTGATCATTGCCAGGGCCATGGATTGGCTCCTGTACCAGTGGCACGTAAAAAGCACCATTCGAGCGTGATTGTTACCAGCACATGTTACGGTGGCACGTGAAAAACAACATTCGAGTGTGGTCGTTGCCAGTGCCGCTGGACTGACTCCCATGCAGGTAGCACGTAAAAAACACTTTTGAGTGTGGTCGTTGCCAGAACCACCTGACTGGCCCTCATGCTGGTGGCACATAAAAGCACCCACTACACTCTTGGAGTGGTTGGCATTGGGAAGCGCATCCAGCTGTAGAAACTTTGCCAGATCAGATTGTGCCTGGTGCAGCCTCAGTCAAACCGTCCAACCCATTCCAGCATGGAAAACGGACATTAAACGATGATGATGATTTATTGGGTTGATGCATAATTATTGCGGATTTTTTTCAACAAAAACAACAAAAACATCGTTAAATGATTATTCCGGAGCATATTCACCATCTACTTCAATTACTGCTTCCCATTTGCTTGGCAGATGGTCAGACCATCATTTAAAGATGTTTTTGTTAAATATTATTATTGTTTTTGGTGAATAGAATTTGTTGAAAAAAAGCCGCAAAAATTATGCACCAACCCAATATATATGTATCATCATCATCATCATCATCGTTTAACGTCCGCTTTCCATGCTAGCATGGGTTGGACGATTTGACTGAGGACTGGTGAAACCGGATGGCAACACCAGGCTCCAGTCTAATTTGGCAGAGTTTCTACAGCTGGATGCCCTTCCTAACGCCAACCACTCAGAGAGTGTAGTGGGTGCTTTTACGTGTCATCCGCACGAAAATGGCCACGCTCGAAATGGTGTCTTTTATGTGCCACCCGCACAAACCAGTCCAGGGGCACTGGCAACGATCTCGCTCGAAAATCCTACGGGAGCCAGTCAGGCGGTACTGGCAACGGCCACGCTCAAAATGGTGCATCTCATGTGCCACCCGCACAAGAACCAGTCCAGGGGCACTGGCAACGATCTTACTTGGCTTGCCGGGTCTTCTCACGCACAGCACATTTCCAAAGGTCTCAGTCAGTAGTCATCGCCTCGGTGAGGCCCAATGTACGAAGGTCTTGCCTCACCACCTCAGCCCAGGTCTTCCTGGGCCTACCTCTTCCACGGGTTCCCTCAACTGTTAGGGTGTGGCACTTTTTCACGCAGCTATCTTCATCCATTCTCACCACATGTCCATACCAGCGCAATCGTCTCTCTTGCACACCACAACTGATATCATCATCATTTGATGACTGTTTTCCATGCTGGCATAGGTTGGATGATTAGACAGGATCTTGAGCTGCAGGGCTGCATGTGCTCTATATCAGCTCTGGAATGGTTTCCTGGGATAGATGCCCTTCCTAATGTCAACCACTTAACAGTGTATTTAAAAAATATGGAATGCTCCCTGAATGTGTGTGGGGGTGTCTTTCTCCACCTCCCACTTGACAACCAATGCTGGTTTATTGGTGTCCTTGTAAATTAGTGGTTCAGCAAAAGAGACCAATACAATAAAGTACCAAACTTAAAAGAAAAGTAAGTACTGGGGTTAATTTGTTTGACTAAACCCTTCAAGGCAGTGTCCCAGCATGGTCTCAATCCAATGACTAAAACAATTAAAAGACAGAAAGATCCATGAACAGAAACGAAGAATATGTAAATCTTGAAACAATATGAAGCCAGAGAACGAAATCTTTAAAACAATTTGGATGTCTTCCAAAATAAGACATAGTTCAATCAAAATTCTTTTAAATCTGGAAATGATTCATCACTCTCCTCACTACCATATACCCCAGCATATTTGGGTCTTTTACTTAAAACTCTCTTCCACCACACCCTATTACACACACACACACACACACATAGTGATTAAACAAAATATTCACCAGATATTTCTTTAAAAGTGTTAATATGACATATGCAAATGCTTGAAGTCACTAGAAAAATATGCAGACTTTTAACTTCATCTACAGGAATGTGCTAATGTGCTCAAGTCTTTGTATTAAAAATATAAATATAGTATGATGATGTAGGTAAAGAATTAAAAGGGATAGACATCAGTTTGAATATGACTTAATTCTTTTTTTTTTTTCGAGCATGTTCATTAAAAATCTACTCTGAATATATTTGGTTAAAGCATGAAAGATGAGTCACTATTCTGTATCCATTGGATATACACACTCCATTAACACAACACACACAAATGTACTTCATTACCACATACGCAACATTGCTATGCACACAAAAAAGGCTTTCATTGTCACATACACACGGATATAGTAATTACAACACAAACACTTCATTGATACAAACAAACACACTTTCACTGACACATACACACAATTTTGTAACCACACACACACACACACACACACACACACACACACACACACACACACACACACACACTTTCGTCACCACATAAAATACACTTTCACAACCACATGTACATCTATCACTACACATACACACTTTCATTACCACATACATATACACTTTTGTTACCATATATATACACACACATCCACACACTTCCATTACCACACACATCTCACTTCCATTACCACACAAACACACTCACCCACACTAAATATCAATATTAATATAAATACTAAATAATATGCATTAATATCTTATCTAGATGATGATGATGATAGACTATATTTCTGCAATGCTTTGAATATCTCTTTATATCATTTGGATTCCTTAATTACTCTGCTTTAAAAGAAAATTCTTGAAATTGATTTCTAATAAACATTACAACTTGCGCTTTATTTTATCGATCCCAGAAGGATGAAAGACAACATTGGTGGAATTTGAACTCAGAATGTAAATAGCTATAACTGAATACCACAAGAAATTTTATTCAACACAAACAATTCTACCAAACTACTGTCCTTGTCATTATTATAATAATGACGGATTCTTCTGTCAAAGATGATGTATGAGAGCTCAGCTTTTGCTGAACGACCTACACAAATGATTTGGTAAGAGTGATCAAATGTATGCGTTGTACAGTAGCTCACTCTCGTCATGAAATCGATATTGTTTGTACAGGTGCACAAATGTACAGGTGCACAAATGTACAGGTGCACAAATGTACAGGTGTTGAAGTGATCACAGAGCAACGCGAGATGAAGTGTTTTGCTGAAAGACACAACACACCGCTCAGTCTGGGAATTTATTTATTATTATAATCGTTTAACGTCCACCTTCCATGCTAGCATGGGTTGGACGATTTGACTGAGGACTGGCGAATCAGATGGCTACACCAGGCTCCAATCTGATCTGGCAGAGTTTCTACAGCTGGATGCCCTTCCTAACACCAACCACTCCGAGGGTGTAGTAGCTGCTCTTAAGTGCCACCAGCACGAAGGCCAGTTAGGCGGTACTGGCAACAGCCACGCTCAAAATGGTGTATTTTACGTGCCACCTGCACAAGAGCCAGTCCAGCGGCACTAGCAACGACCTCGCTTGAATGTTTTTTCACGTGCCACCGGCACAAGTGCCAGTAAGGAGACTCTGGTAACGATCATGCTCAAATGGTGTTATTTCCATACCACTAGCACGGAAGCCAGACAGCTGCTTTGGCAATGATCACGCTGGGACAGTGCTAGGTGCCATGATCTAGTGATAGTGAGTGCAACACTCTAACCACTAGACCACATATGTGTGTGTGTGCATATATATGTATATAGAAGTGTGTATATATGCAGGTTGTGTGGTAAGTAGCTTGCTTACCAACAACGTGATTCCAGGTTCAGTCCCACTGCATGGCACCTTGGGTAAGCATCTTCTACTATAACCTCGGGCCAGCAATGCCTTGTGAGTAGATTTGGTAGACAGAAACTGAAAGAAGCTCATCTTATATGTATGTATGTATGTATGTATGTATGTATGTGTGTGTATATGTTTGTGTGTCTGGGTTTGTCCCCCCCCAACATCGCTTGACAACCAATGCTGGTGTGTTTATGTCCTTGTAACTTAGCAGCTCAGTAAAAGAGACTGATAGAATAAGTACAAGGCTTACAAAGAATAAGGCCTGGGGTCAATTTGTTCGACTAAAGGTGGTACTCCAGCATGGCCACAGTCAAATGACTGAAACAAGTAAAAGAATAAAATATAAATATATATATTATATGCATATAGAGAGAGAAAGAGAGAGTACGTGAAGAAGAGAGTGTGGGAGGATGAAGAGGAAAGACTATGTGAGGGTAGGAAGAAGTTAAATAAAGTGAGAGGGAAGGAGGCAAAGAGAGGGGAGAGAGAAACAGGAGAGAGGGTGATGGGGGGGGGTCGACGAGAGAAGGGGAGAAAGGGGACAAAAGAGAGATTGAGGAGAGAAAGTTGGATTATGTGAGGGAGAGAGAGAAAGTATTTGAAGTGTGGAAAAGAGAAGAGAGAGAGAAAGAGAGAGAGAGAGACTGAGTGGTGACTATAAGAGAGAGGGAGTTAAATAAAACATGAGAAAAGAAAAGGTGAAAGTGAAACATAATTAAGGAGTGGGAGTGAGAATGAGAGTACGGGAACGGGAACGGGGTAGACACAAGGGCTGATGAGGTGGAAGTGAGGTGGGGATTGGATATAATAATAACAGTTTCACATTTTGGCTAGTACTTATTTTATCAACCCTGAAAGGATAAAAAACAAAACTGACCTCAGTGGAATTTGAACCCAGAATGTACAGATGGACAAAATGCTGCTAAAAATTCTGCCAGCTCAATAATAATAAATGTTTCAAATTATGGCATAAGGTCTACAATTTTGGTGGGAGGGATTAGTCAATACTACTGATCCCAGTAATTAAAGTTGACTTCTGTGGTGTTTGAACTCAGTATGTAAAGAACCAGAAGAAATACTACTAAGCATTTTGTCCAACATAGTGATGCTTCTGCCAATAATAATAATAATAATAAGAGCGCAAACCTCCGCCAAGGCAACACCAACGTCCTCTCGACAATTAACCAGAGATGATTTTTAAAATGAAAATATCTGAAATGAACTCAACTGCTCTCACAAACAAGAATACTAATAATGAACCCAACCACTCTCAAAAATTAAGTAAAAAAAATTGGAAAAATATCTAGAACCCTTGTCTGGTATCAGATCAATCGCAAAATTTAATCAGTTTATGCCAGTCACAAGGCGAAACATCCCTGAAAGTTTCATCTAAATCCATCCAGTGGTTCTTGAGATATCTTGTCCACAGACAAACAAACAAACACGACTGAAAACAATGCCTCTGCCTTAAGCGAAGATGGAGGTAATAACTGCTTCTAATTTAAGCATAAGGCCAGCAATTTTGAGGGGAGAAGTTAGTCGATTCTATCAATCCCAGTATTTGACTGGTACTTTATTTTATAGACCTTAGAGGGATGAAAGACAAAGTCAACCTCAGCAGGACTTGAACTAACAATGTAGTGAGCATGAAGACTGTAAAGCTTTTTCAAACAATCTAACAATTCCACCAGCTCAAACCAACAATTTTAAGTGGTTAGACTATACCATCAACCCTAGGGCTTGACCAGTACATTATTTAATTGATCCTGGAAGAATGAAAGACAAAGACGATTCTGACGGGATTTGAACTCAGAATTAAAGAACTTGCCAATTCATTACCTTAATTATTTCTTTTATTGGTCTCAAGAAGCCCAAGTAATAAATGTAACCATTTATTAACGAAAGTTATCAATCATGATTTATCAACCAGCTTAGCAAATTACTTCTTTTCAAAAGATAAAAATTTGTTGTTTACTATGACTTATCAGTAAAGAAACTGAGGTGTGATTAATTTATTTAAGTCAATATACTCCAAACAGGTAAATCTTGTTTTGTCTTATGCACATCTTTCAATATCAACTGATTATAATCTATCAACCACATCTTGAAAAAAAAAAAAAAAAAAAAAAAAAAAAAAAAAAAAGGGGGTCCTCCTAGTGTACTGCTCCCACATTTGGAATAGTGTTGTTGCTATATACACAAACATCCTGAACTACATCCAGACAAGAGCCACTTAACTAAATTTCAATCACTAACAGTCCCTGGCCATTAGGTTTACTGTCTCCTCTCTGTCTTTTCTGTTGCTACTACAATGGTCTCTGTTCATCAAAGCTGGCTGGTCTTGTACTTCTAAACATTTAGCATTCCTAATCCACTATCTTTCTACCTCTCCTCAACTCCAGTGCATCCAGCCCCATTGGCCTTGTACAAACCATTATTCCTAGTCATTTCTCCTTAGAATATTAGTTTTCTGGAATCTTTTCCTTTGCACACATGTTTCTTGCAATTGTTGATCTGCAATAATTCAAATATAACACTAATGACATCAAGCTCACTGATTTCCAAGGGCCTGCAAATATCATGAGTAATGCCCTTTCCTCCATACTCAAAAAGTTTTTTAAAAAATTTTTAAAAAAAGAAGAAATATACTGGTTAAACAAAAGAGGGATTTCAGTTTTGCCTTTTTTGAAAGTAGTTGTCTAGTCCTGATGTCTCCATATCATTAAATCTAATAAAAAAAAATCCCAGTCAAAAAACAAATTTATAATAAAGTTTGTTGATACCACTTATCTGGTTCAATAATTTATTCCACCACTTATCTAGTTCAATAATTTATTCCAACTACTTTCTATTTTGATATGATTCCATTCCTACAACTTATGAGAAAAGTATAAGGCCCTTATGTTACCATACCTATCAACAGCAGGTACATTGTTTTTGGTACATTGTTTTTGGTTCAATCATATTGTGTGGCACCTTAGACAAGAGTCTCCTTTATAGCCTAGGGCCAACCAAATCCCTAAGAGTAGATATGGTGAACAGAAATGTGTGTGTGTGCACGCATATTGTCATTTAACATCCATTTTTTATGCTGGCATAGGTGTGATGGTTTGATAGGATCCAGCAAACAGGAGGGCTGCAATGAGCTCCAGTGGCAGTTTTGGTATGTTTTCTCCAGCTAAATTACCCTTTCTAACACCAACCACCTTACAAGGTGTACTAGATGCTTTCTGCATGCCATCAGCACTAATGAGATCACCATGTACGTTACAAGGCAGTTGTGGGAATTTTTTCATTCTTTTTCAAAATAGGCTGATACTTTATTTTATCAACCTCAAAGGTATGAAAGACAAATAATTATTATTCTCGTTCTTTTCATACATACAGGTGTAGCTTGGAAAATGTATTATTTAAGACATTAGGATATGATCTGAAAGAAATGTGACAACTATTTCTAGCTGGTTGAGGAAATGCACTGGTTTTTCTTTGTTATCTTGATTGTTGCCGACTGATCCCAGATCAATCCTGATCCAATAGGTGAAAGTTGTTCAAGTCATAAACATATCACCTTTTTGTCCATCAGGAACTATTTTATACAATATATTTTAGCATGAGATTTGAGGGAGATTTGGTTGCTATTTTCAGCCTGTCAAGTAACTATGTAGAAGTTCCCCTATTGAACAACACCAGCTGATATACACTGATGTCACCTTAGATAAGGGTCAGTCACCTTAGACAAGGGTCAGTCACCAGCCTTAGGACTCATAAGGTAAGGGCTTAAGCGGGTTTCCATGGTGTAAGTGACTGAGATTACAAGCCTCCCCACTGAATGGGATGCTGGTCCATCATAGGGTTAACTTCCCAGTTATTGATGGAATTCATTTATAGTTGAGTGAACTGGAGCAATGTGAAATGGAGTGTTTTGCTCAAGAACAAAATGCACCACCTGGCCTGAAAATCAAAACAAACCACAATCTTATGATCAAGAGGGCAACACCCTAACCAGTAGGCCATACACTTTCACTAGATGGGAAAAATGTTCCTAGACAGCAATATAGCAAGCAGACCAAATGATATTCTCATGACAGAAAAAAAAAGACTCTCCTTCTTTCTTACACTTTCTGTTTCGTTCTTCAGAGTGGTGGGGGTGGATATAAGAGACAGTGGGAGGCACAAGTTAATCCTCTTTCTTTACCTCAGAGAAATAGTCAGATATAAGATAGAGTGAGAGGTATGGATTGACTAGGGAAGTGTGATACATGGTGAAAAGAAAGGCTGGCAACATTTCAGTTACATATTTAGATGTACTTACATTAGCTTCATTACAATAAAGATACAGATTTAATTCAAGGAATTTAGACTATAATTCAATAAATGACCTATATTTTGATGTTAGACAGACACATTTTCCCTATGTCTTTCTACCTCTATCACAACAGCTAGCTAGTTTATATTATATTCTCACGATCACCATCTGTTGATACCTTTTCACAAAACTAGAGCTTCTCACAACAGTATCAAAACAACCTAATTTTCCCAGAGCAATTTTTTTTTTTTTTTCCATTCTATATCATTTTTTTTTACTGCTTGTCAGAAAATGTTGCTATTGGTGCGGTGACTCCTAAAATTGATGTTTTGTACATCAATTATTATGCAGCATATTTAAACCCAAAATATGTTGCAGCTAGTTGGGGGGTTTTTTTTTTTTTTTACTACATTATAATTTAATATTTGTCAGACAGATCATCTTTAACGATAGAGTGTCAGTCATAAGTTAAATGCTATAAATTTTCATGTTGTTACACACCTTGTGGATTTGTAATGAAATTATGTTTAACTGTTGTATAGAAACTGCATGTGCAAAGTGTGTGTGTGTGTGTGTGTGTGTGTTTATAAGTATGTGGCTATGTGAACATAATAATTATTATCATTATCAACAACATCAGCTTAATGGGTTCTTTGTTTTTTGAATTTTTTTTTTTATTATGTAGCACAGGTTGGATACAGCAATACTGAAAATCAACACTCATCTCAATTTTGAGTCATCTCATCTGTAAAGCATTTTAAATGGTGATCTAGTGAGTTGACCATTCATTATTAAACTAATAACAACAAGAGTACTCAGAGAGCGCAAAACTCCACCAAGGCAACACCAACGTCCTCTCAACAATTAGCCGGAGATGAATTTTAAAATGAGAATATCTGAAATAAATTTGACTGCTCTCACAAACAAGACTGCTAAAAATGAATCCAACTGCTCTCAAAGGTTAAGTAAAAACACAGGAAAAATAATCCAGAATCCTTGCCTGGTATTTTAATCAGTTTGTGCCAGTCATGAGGCCGAACATCCCTGGAAGTTTCATCCAAATCCATCCAGCAATTCTTGAGATATCTTGTCCACAGACAAACAAACAAACAAATGCGACTGAAAAACAATACCTCCACCTTCACTAAGGCGGAGGCAATAATTTCAAATTTTGGCACAAGGCCAGCAAATTGAGGAAAGGGAAGGAGTCTATTACATCAACCTCAGTGCTGAACCGATACTCATTTTAGTGACTCCAAAAGGGTGAAAAAGCAAAGTTGACCTTGGTGAAATCTGAACTCAAAATGTAAAGACATATGAAGTGCCACTAATTAATAATAATAATGATAGACACTCACACCAAAGACGATGTGTGAGCACTCAGTGTTTCTTGAACGACCTGCACAAATGATTTGTTTATAGTGATCAAAATGTATGTGTTGGACATTAGCTCACTAACTCCATCAAATCAGTATTACCTGTACAGGTGCACAAGTGTGCCACATGTCACATGCCAAAATGATCACAGAGCTGAAGTGCTTTGCTCAAGAACGCAATGTACCACTCAGTCCAGGAATTTATCTAGCAATTATGAGTTCAACAACCAAACCAAATTTTTGCCACAAGGCCAGCAATTTTAGGGGAAGAAGTAAATAGATATCATTCACCCGATTGGTCGATTTTATCAACCCTAAAAGAATGAAAGGCAAAGTCAACCTTGAAGACATTTGAACTCAGAATGTAAAGCCAGAAGAAATGGCACTAAGCATGGTAACATTTCTGCCAACTTGCCATTTTCAATAATAATAATAACAATAATCCTTTCTACTAAAAGGCACAAGGCTTAAAATTTGCAGGAGTAAAAAAGATGTACCTATATATATATGTGTGTGTGTATATTTGTGTCTGTCCCCCAACATCGCTTGACAACCGATGTTGGCATGTTTACATCCCCGTAACCTAGCGGTTCGGCAAAAGAGACTGATAGAATAAGTACTAGGCCTACAAAGTATAAGCTCTAGGGTCGATTTGCTCGACTAGAGGTGGTGCTCCAGCATGGCCACAGTCAAATGACTGAAACAAGTAAAAGAGTACTTGGATTAAAAGTTCTCTGAAATAGTGTAGCCAGTTGATTCTTATCAACATCTAGATTTTCCCCACAAACTCCACACTTGTCCACCACTAGTCTTTCTTAGAATGCTAACATGGATACTCTACCAACTGCATTGTCTGAGTAGAAGAAGGCAGTGAACAACTAACGACATTCCATACACCAGAAACAGTCTTCACTCTTGCATCACTCAAGATTGCAAACTCCATAAGAGACAAGCTGTAAGAAAACAAGTCTGACAAACAGTAACCACACCTACACACTATCCAGGAATTTCTAAATGCACATTCCAATCAGCACATGTTTATACATCATCTGCCACAACATACCAAACCTGTTGCACAGAAGGTGTTGGCAACTGGACCATCTACTCTGTGGAATGCACCACTTCCAAAACAAATACAAGAACAGACATTCCAATCTTATCAGATGATAACTGGGAACAAGACACGATGGTCAGGTAGATAATAATAACCAAACAGTTAATAACTGAAGGTGCATGCATGTGAATGTTTCATTAGAAATGTATGGTTAAGATACTGAGGTATGTTTCTTGGCAGCACATCATGGGAAAAAGAAAAATAATTGATAAGCAATAATGCTAATAGTTGCCTTTGCTGCTGTTGTTTAATTCTGGGTCAGCTATGATTGAACAGTCCAATGCAGAGAAACATTCTAGTCAAGACCATCTCAACTTTGATTTAAACACTGTGTTTCTTCTATATGATGATACACTGTTGTACTTTTCAATCCAGTGTCATTTCTACTCTAAGGGCTAATACCCTATCTGAAAAATCCTCATTATGTTATACACCCCTTAGACAAGTCATTCAACTCGACTTTCTTCAATCAAGTCACCAGAAATATCAGTGTACCACTATATTTCCTATCCCTTTGATGAGGCACAAAATTTCATTTGCTCCAGTCAAGCCAGTATTTACATATTTAATGCAGAGAACACACAAAAGAAGAAAACATTTAAGAATAATTATGAAGTGAAGAAAATACAACATTAGCTCAATTACTAATATCATTTTAATAATTTCAAATAAGTATCACAGTAGTGATGAAAGTATCACTAAATGGATGTATAATATTGTACACAAACTGACATGAAAATTTAACATATTCTTAAAAAGAAATCACAGGTTAATTACTTGGGGATGCCATCTGCATGGAAAATACTTTTCCGAATATGACCATTATTCACAATTGTAAACAATATTCTATAATCCTCTCAACACTAGGCTGTGTTGGTGACATGGTGTAGCTTCAAGTAAATCTGACCAGAATTATTACACTAGGCATAGCAGTCAAATATCCTTCAAATCACACCACATTGTGTTATGAAATGAAGGATACATTGTGGCCATCATCCTCATCTTCATTATTTTAATGTTCACTTTTTCATGCTGGCATAGGTCAGAATTTGCTGAAGCAGATTTTTTACAGGTAGATTTTCTATACTCTTCCTGTCACCAATCCTCACTGGTTTCCAAGCAAGCTAATATTTCTTCATGACTGGACATGTTTTCACAGATTGGAAATGAATGATACCTTTTTCCAAATGTGACCATTTTCACACACACACACACACAAAAGTAGCTCTAACATATGTAACTTTAAGTCATATGGGACTGAGTCAAACAGCTACTACATACACACACACACAATGGGCTTCTTTCAGTTTCCATCTCCCAAATCCATTTGTAAAGCTTTGGTTGACTCAGGTTATAGTAGAAAACACTAGTACAGGTGTACTAGTACAGTTTTCTAGTACTATACTGTACTAGAAAACACTAGACTCAGGTTATAGTAGAAAACACTAGCGGACTGACCCCAAGATTATGTGGTTGTGAAGCAATCTTAACCACACAGCCATAAAAAATGGGGTGGTCATTGCTGGAAAGACCATTGTCATAGGCCTACTCAACCAAGGTTGACCAGGAATTTACTACTACTACTGCACATACTTAATGACAGTTATAGATTTTTTTTTTTTTTTGGCATCTTTTACAGTAAAATTAAAACATGCAAATGTCTTTATCTAACCTGTCAAAACTATTTAAACCACTCCAGAGAATACAAGATAAAACGGGGATAGTGTAGAATGTTAAAAACCATATTAGTTCCAATAAAAGATCTAAAGGTAAAATATGGCTCGCCAAATGCAATATGTTTGTAAGTAAAAAAAAAAAAAATCATGGCACCTGAAGGTAATCAAAGCCAATACCGACTGACACCTAACAAAGTACAAAAAAATGGATGTTGAGTGTCTAATACAGAATCTTTACTCATTTAAATGCAAAACATGTTTTAAAAGAAAACATTTTTTTTAAATTCCAAAAGAAGGAAAAAAGATAAAGAAGGGAGGGGAAAATGTTGCTTTACAGTATTTGGAGATTCAAATGAATAACTGGAAGTAGTATTTAACCCAGTAGGAGGTTTGAAATAGCTGATGTCTACATGTTTCGGCTTGCATATTTTCAATAACCGCTCAGAGGTTTTGTAATCAGTAGTAAGAAAAAGAAGGGGGAAAAAATAAACCTCTAACTTCGATGTTATAATTTTTTTTTTTTTTTTTTACTATAGTCATCTTTATTTCATTTTGTATTTCATGTCAAAATTTTTGAGAATGTAAAAAAAGGAGAAAAACGACTGTAAAAGGAAAAGAAAAAACAACTATACCATAAACATTTCAAAAGTTTTCAACAGACGTAAAGAAACATGAGATCAAATGACACAATATTTATGTGAAAATGTAGTTAGTAGATCTAATTCAGTTAACTACTAAAAGCCATAGGGAGCGAAAAGAGTTTTTTATTTGTTTTTTTTTTTTTTTTAATATAAGAAACAAGTGAAGTAGTTATTCTTTGGACAAACTAAACAAGGCTTTTTTCTTCAGTTATATTTTCCCCCGTTTTTTCTTTTCCCCTTTGCAAATAGAGGAAGGAGGCGGAAACGTAAGAATAGACATTTTACAGAATCTACTCTTAAACTTCACAATTCCATCTTGGAATTTTTTTAATTTTATTTTTATTTTTTGTCTACAGCTAAAAAGTGACCTAGACACAAGTAAAATAGTCTTCCAGCTACTGTGACTAATAAAAACATTACACTTTTTCTCACTTGCTCAGACAACTTAAAAATCATCAATATAACCAGTAAAGATAATGTACCCAGCAGATAATGGCGCTATTAAGCTGAACTCTTGTCATGAGCCAACAGAGGTGAATGAGAAAACTTAACAGTATTATGTCTTTTGAATTAGTATGTGAAAATAGAGACATATAAAGGAGTTAAGATGAAATCCTCCCATTGACTCAGAGAAGTGAATAAGAAATTAACTGCATTATATTCATCATCATCTAACGTCCGTTTTCCAAGCTGGTACGAGTAGGGCGGTTCGTCCAGAGCTGGTAAGGCCAAGGGCTGCACCAGGCTCCATTGTTCCTGGACGCCCTTCTTAACACCAACCACTCCATACTGTACTGGGTGCTTTAAATGTGACACCAGTATCAATAATGCTGAGGCAGATGGGTCCTCTTAGGTACAGCAATGTACCGGATATCTCAATCCGAAGTCATCTCCTTCGTAAAGCTCAGTGTCTTGAGATTAGCCTTCAATACTTCATCCCATGTTTCCTTGGGTCTCCCTCTTCTACAAGTTCTATCCAAAAATTTTTATCTCTTCTATAACACAAAATATACAAGTATACGAAGTTTGAAAGTGTTTCGGTACCAAAAACACTGCATAAAACATAAATGAAAAGTGTTGCCCGTCAAATCAGAAAGATCCCACATTTGTTTTACAACTAGTACGCAAAATGTAAATGTGCACACATGAAATCGGATACGTTTTAATTTAAGAAATTTGAGCAATGCTCACTTGGATCCGATTACTTATAATGGATTTGCACATACTTCGCAAAGAAAGACAAAATTTGCACTCACAGCAAAAATATATATATATACACACTGGGAGGAAAATTACAGTGGGGGAGGGGATTTACATACGGAACGATGCTTATCAGAGAATCCCGTGTCAATATAAGTAAATGTTTCATTCAAAATTGTATATTTAGAATGACCTTTTTCATCATTAGCAGATTTAACAGATGAAAAACAAAAATATAAGGGGGAAAATGAGAGGAAATAATGGAAATGTAGTAGTGAAAGTAAGAGAACAAACAGTAGACAAACAAATAGATAAATAGACAGATACATAGACACTGACATAAAATAAATTGCAGCTGGTGACAAAACCTATAAGTATGGGGAAAAAAATCTGTGAATTGATAATCAAGATAAAACACACACACACACACACATACATACACAAGCTGTGTGAAGATTCTAACATGTATACTAACAAACGTAAATGTACAGATATATTGGACAAGATAGAAGAGATACACTGGTTTTGATAGATAACTTTAAAAGCAAGATACATTGGACAAGAGAGAACAAACATATTGATAGGATATATAGATACATTAGTTTAAGATACACCAGTATTAGTTCCTCTAAAACAAGAGCATTTTACCACGACCACCTCAAGTTTTTTTGGAGGGGGGGGGGGGTATTATAATTTTTATTATTTTAATCAAATGGATATTAATTTTGTTCAGTGTTTTCTAACCCATATTTTCTCCTTTCACTTTTCTTTGTACATAACAGTTAACGATGTATTCACATCTGCTCAATATTCCATTGTGAAACACTTAAATAAAATAAACACTTAAATAAAATAAACACTTAAATAAAATAAAGTTTTACTAATAATCTATCTTGGGTTTTCCAACATGCTGTCTCGTACATAAATATTAATGTGTGCATATTTTTGTGTTCATGTATTCATTTATGTCCCATAACTTGGCGATTCAACAAGTAGTCCTGAATAATATAAGAACTCAAATAAAGCGGCGAGCTGGCAGAATCGTTAGCGCGCCAGTATTTCGTCTGCCGTTACGTTCTGAGTTCAAATTCCGCCGAGGTCAACTTTGCCTCTCATCCTTTCGGGGTCGATAAATTAAGTACCAGTTACGCACTGAGGTTGATGTGATTGACTTAACCCAATTGTCCCTTGCGGGCAATAAAGAAATAAGAATCATTAACACGCTTGGCAAAATGCTAAGCAGCATTTCATCCATCTTAACGTTTTTTAAGTCCAAATTTCGATAAAATAAGTACTATTAGCACACTGGGGTCGATTTAATCAACTTACCAAAACCCCGAACTTGCTGGCCACGTGCCAAAATTTGAAATCACTATATGTACCCAATTGAAATAAGTACTGGGGTCCAATTAAGTAAGTAGGAAATATTGAAAGTAGCGCCCCAACAATGTAGCGATCTAATGAGCGAAACAAGTAAACGAATATACACATGATGCATTAAATGTATATACTAAATTACTGGAGTGGAGGCGCAATGGCCTAGAGGTTAGGGCAGCAGACTCGCGGTCATAGGATCGCGGTTTCGATTCCCAGACTGGGCGTTGTGAGTGTTTATTGAGCGATAACACCTAAAGCTCCACGAGGCTCCGACAGGGGATGGTGGCGAACCCTGCTGTACTCTTTCACCACAACTTTCTCTCACTCTTACTTCCTGTTTCTGTTGTGCCTGTAATTCAAAAGGCCAGCCTTGTCACACTGTGTCACGCTGAATATCCCCGAGAACTACGTTAAGGGCACACGTGTCTGTGGAGTGCTCAGCCACTTGCACGTTAATTTCACGAGCAGGCTGTTCCGTTGATCGGATCAACTGGAACCCTCGACGTCGTAACCGACGGAGTGCCAACAATAAATTACTGGTGCATTATAGAGACTCAGCCGTCGCCTATGAACGAGCGTGGCTTCGTAACATGTACCATACTTTTGCTAAATGTTTTAAGTACCTATGAAGTCATGTGCAGACAAAACAGCCTCTTGACTTTTCCACTCTTTTCCACCTAATGACACATCCAGGATGTAACAGCTTCATGAGAGAGTGCTGCAACCAGCACTTGACTGGTTTTCGTTTTGGGCTGAGTAGACTGAGCAATGTAAAATGAAGTGACTTAAGAACAAAACAGCCTGCTCTAGGAATTGAACCCATGACATTATAATTGTAAGTCAAATATCTTTAAGTGCAAGGCCACATGCCTTCAGTGATCTGCTATACTATAGCATTAAATACAACATACCAGGAGTTATAGTTTCACTGTAGGTGATCTTTGTTTTTCAAACTTTTTCACACACCTTGTACAGATCTGGTACAGCATGCTGGTTGTGAAGCTTCCATATTTAGGTGATCTAATCAACAGGAGATGGGTGTTCCAAAAGAACACAAGCCAGAGTAAGGACAGAGTACAAAAAATCATTCAGTTATTACTCATTTCTTTTTTTTAATCTTTTAGGCAGGA
Source organism: Octopus bimaculoides (assembly GCF_046866305.1). Taxonomy (NCBI): domain Eukaryota; kingdom Metazoa; phylum Mollusca; class Cephalopoda; order Octopoda; family Octopodidae; genus Octopus; species Octopus bimaculoides. Next base: position 27,911,856 of record NC_142933.1, read on the forward strand.
GGGAAGGTTATACCCATGGCTCTTTACATGGCCTCCAAGATAGGTAGGAAGAAAGGTGGGGAGAATGCTTGACCCATATGCTTGCTATAGAATGAACAGAATTAAAGTGCCAGATGACAGGTGATAAGTTATATCTACCATCCAGGTAGACCGTGACAGGATTCAAATTCAGAACTAACCAGAACAAATACTGGAAGATATCCAGTTCAATGTTCTTCCCTGAATCCACTGCACTGCCTTGTTAGCTATTTATGAATCCTAAAAGAATATAAAATTAAGTTAACCTTGGTGGGATTTGAACTCAGACAGCAGAGAATTGAAACAAATACCATGTAGCATTCTATCTAAACATTCTGCCAATTTACTGCTGGCAACAAAGAGATTTTAAATCTTCGTGAAGTTAGATTGCATGATGCTTGGGTACAAGTGCAATTTGTGCATGATAGCAAAACTAAATGCAGAGGTCATGTGAAAGCTAGAAAGAAATTAATTCCACTGGAGTAAGTTCATCAATGCATAAAGTATGATTATCCAATAATGTGTAATTACACATTCATGTTAACCACCATGAATAAAAGAGCACAAATAAACTGAAAGACAAACTGACTTAAGAAATATCAGATACAGAGTACAATAGAGAAGACTGCACAACTATGGATAAGTGAGTAAATGAACAATCAAATTTAGGTTAAGAATTGCTGAGAGATCCAAAGTGGAAGGAACATGTAAAATGGGAAGAAGACCCAGGGAGATATGGAAAGGAGTGATGAAGGATGATCTCAAAAGATTGGGCTTACAAAAGAGATAATGATGAACTGCAACAAGTGGAAGGACACTGCTGAACAAAATTCATCCACTTCATTTAAGTATAGGAAAACAGATATAGAAAGGTGATGACAAATACACAACTAGCTTTTCTAATTTCCATTGACTAAATTCCACTAACATGGTACTGTTTAAACACGAGGCTAGGCTACAGTTGAAAACATTAGCACTAGGTTCTGTTCAGTGGGTTCTGTTCACCAAACCATGTGGCTGTCAAATAAATTTGCTAACCACCTAGCTATTCCTGTTCCTAACAAAAATTAACTTTTATTATATTAAAAAATATTTACTGAATAATTTACTTTATCTTGTAAAAATAAAAAGAAAAAAGAAATAAAACATTCCAAACTAATAGTTAATGCTAATAGTTTATGTAGTTGACATTAGAAAGTTAATGAGATATAATTATGCAGTGAGAAGATGATTACTCGAGGACTAACATTACATTTATTACAAACTAATATTGTAACTCAACCACAGAAGAAAAAATGCCAAACAAGCCATGAAAAAAAAAATTCCTTTATCAGGCACCAAATAAAACAAGAGCTTTCAGAGAGCGCAAAGCTCTGCCAAGGCAACATCAATGTCTTCTTAACGATTAGCCAGAGATGATTTTTAAAATGAGAATATCTGAAATAAAATTGACTGCTCTCACAAATGAGAATACTAAAAATGAACCGGACTGCTCTCAAAAAAACAGGAAAAAATAATCCAGAATCCTTGTCTGGTATTGGATCAATCCCAAAACCTAATCAGTTTGTGCCAGTCACAAGGCCAAATATCCCAGAAAGTTTCATCCAAATCCATCCAGCGGTTCTTGAGATATCTTGTCCACAGACAAACAAACAAACAAACAAATACGACTGAAAACAATACCTCTGCCTTCGCCAAGGCAGGAAGACGGAGGTAATAAGAGATCATCTAATGTAACCTTTTAATATTTAAGTGTGAGTGTAATTTAGAGTGAGATTTGGTTGTTATTTCTTGACACACGAAGATTTATTTTAACCCTTTTGTTACCAAGTTTCTGTTGAAATATATAGCCTCTGTTTCAGCTAACTATGAAAACAACAAAGAATTTAGGAAAATAGCTGTCTTTATTAAACTGGTGTTTGGAACATAAATTAACACAAATTTTTATGGAAGGTTTTAGATCACTTTAAATCAAGAAGTTTGTACTGTAGGACCAAGTGTAGTTAAAAGGATTAAGAGAGGAGATAAAGTTTTGTTCATTTGTTTTTTAACCCTCGGTCAGTCCTAAACAAGAGAAATAGAAAGGAATCCCAGCACTGACCATCTTATCTTTTCTTCAATGTCTTTTATTTAAGATGGTAGGGTGTGATTTGAAGGATGTTTGTTATTTCTAGCAAAATGAATGACATGTAGAGGTCCCGCATTTGCTCACAGAGATATAGTTGATTAAATAGTTTAACAGTATCTTAGTCTTTTATTTCATTTCTTGCTGCCAATGCCATCTCCACAACTCTAATTTTAAGATATTTTCACTGGGAACCCTGCAAAATCATCATCCTCATCCTTTTTATGTCCACTCTTCATGTTGACATGTTTTGGACAGGTTGTCCCAGTCATGGCCATCTACTGGGAGCTGCTGCTTCAATAGACTGATCCTCATACACCATTTGGTTTGATTTCTACAACTGGATGTTCTTCCTATTTATTGTCAACCACTTTACAGAGTGTATTTAGTGCATTTTTCATGGCACCAACACTAGAGAGGTTGAATATATACATTCTATACATTCTCTGCTCAAAAATTTGCCAAGCATTTTACAAAGTACATTGGGTACATTTTATGATAGCAACACTAATAAGAGATTGTTTCACTCACTTGTCACTTGAAGGAGTATGAAGTACAGGCTTTCCATTTTAGCACCAGTGCAGGGGATCCCTTGTACACACACACACACACTAATACATAGACAGACTGACAGACAGACAAACATATATGGGAACTGGAAGATTCAATAACTTAGAGTGACCAGTAATTCCATGGTAGTCCATTAACATTTCATGACTTTTATCTTTTGGATGAAGTTAAGTGTTTAGCCCCAGATAAGAACTCACTGAACAGCTGATGATGAAAGACATTCCACTTGTGACCATATCATGTTTTTCTCAGGAACAGTGTATCCAAGACTACAATATCCCATGTTTCCTTCTGTCTTTTTAAAATGCATGCCATGATCTGAAGTAGATATGGTTGCACTTTCTAGCAAGACAAAGAAACGTTTGATAGTGGCATTCTTCCTTACTGCCACATTTTATACCAAGGAACATAGATGCTCTTCCAACTATCACCTGTTCTCAAGCAAGATAATATTCTCCTAGTCCTTCTCCCAATGTACTGTTCAATGGTCAGACATATTTTCACAGAAAATTATAAGCAATGAAGCCTTTTGTATGAGCGGTGGCCTTATTTTCAATCAGCATGCACAAATGCACACACACACAAAAGTTGTGTGTATGTATATACAAAAGGCTTCTAACAGTTTTCTATCTACCAAATTGCAAGGCATTGGTCAGCCATGGCCATAGCAGACAACATCAATTACCTCAGACATAAGCCTGCTGTAGCTGCAGACACAGTTACTTCTCAATCACGTGGTTTTGAGTTGAGTCCAACTGCACTGCACAACCAACCAAAGTTAGATATAATACTTGTGTGTGTGAGAGAGAGAGAAAGAGAGTGTGTGTATACATATATGTGCTGGTGGCATGTTAAAAGCACCCAGCACATACTATAAAATGGTTGGTATTAGGAAGGACATCCAGTCGTAGAAACCAAGCCAAATCAGACTGGAACCTGGTGCAGCTTCCCAGCTCTGGTGAAACCGTCCAACCAATGCCAGCATGGAAAAAGGATGTTAAAGGATGATGATGATATATGTATATTTTAGTTACATGGGATTTATAAAGAATCAAGGAACATCAACATATAGCGTACAACTGATTGGCTAAACAGAATCAAACTGAGTAGACAGTGAAGTAATCCATTATCAATGCAGAAGGCATTGATGAAGTCAAGACACTTATTGAATAAGCTGCAATTCCAATTGTTTACAAGCTATTCAGCGAATAACAAAATATGGATGTGGCATGAAATGACAATAAACAAATGGATTTTATATGTTACAATAATTGTTTCAGTAAGAATGTTTATTTTAATGCAAGCATAACACAATTTCTAAATTATAGAATACATTATGCAATCCTCATAATCTAAAAATTGTATTATGCTTGCATTAAAATAAAGATTCTTACTGAAACAATTGTCACAGCACATAAAATCCATTTGTTTGTTCCGATATATATTATATTTATATAAAATCCTTATCATGAGTTCAACATCCACTTTTCCATGCTTGCATGGGTCAAATGCAACAGATTTTCTATGACCAGTTATCCTTTCTGCTGCCAATCATTACCTGTCTCCGGGTAAATTAACATACATCATTCCTCCTCGTTCTGCTTCTGTACTGTCCCCAACTTAGCAACTATTATAGCAATTGTTTCTGTTTTAGTAAAAGAAATTCTAGAGATTTCCAGGGGTTTTTTCATTTATTATTAATTTCTGCATCTTTGAAAAGCTTTACTGGAGTTTGAAAAGAAAAACAAGTCATGAGGAGCAATTCTTATCAACTTCACAGGCTCAAAATGTCTGGTGAAGTGGATTATGATGTATGACTACTTGAAATGTGAATAGGACCAATAAGATAGCAATAAGATGATTGCAGTCAAATCTCCCACATAACACACTCAGGACATGTTAGATAATGTAGTCCTAGGTACAATAGGAGTGAATAAGAGATGGGATAGTTATGACTGGAATGACTGCACATAGGTGTACTGAACCACAACTGACCTCAGGCTAAACAACAACAGAGGCAGCTACAGTTCTGGGAAGGAACAGTTTAGAAGTGGGTGTTTGTAGGATGTGATGCAGTATTGAGAAAGAGGGAAAAGTGAGGGTATTGTGTTAGCTCAATGAGGCAGAAACCGTTGAAGTTGGGGGAGATACACTGTAGCATATTAACATGTCTCCAGCAATCCACTAAAGTAGCTTTTGCTTTATTTTTCTTTTACATTTTTCTTTTCTTATGAAATGTAGGTGGTTTTCTTTTGTGTGAAATAATGGCACAGCTCCAGATATGTGAGCAATAACCACATAGGTAGGTCACATTTGAACTAGAGAGAGGGCTAGAATATTTTCAGAACCACTTGAATTTGGTCATCAGTAGTTTGGGCAGTGTGTGTGTGTGTATACGTCCGTGCGTGCGCGTGTAGTGTAGTGCTTGTAAAGTTAAGGAATGAAGAGTGGTATCATGTACATACGCCCTACTCAAGTGAAGCATACAGGTTACCGGGCAAAATACCTGTGACTCTGAGATAAGTTTTGAAAATAAAGGATTCCCAACAATGCAAATACTTTTAGTAATCACCAAAAGTAAGAGTTTGCTGATATCAAGGCTATCAGTACCAGAGTTTCGTAGGACAAGGGACCACAGGTTCATGAAAACATGTCTCAAGAGTATCTAGCTCCACAGAATCTGCACTGAAAGCAAAAAAGTGCTTAACATAACAAGAATTGTTTAGTGTAACGTGGGTTTCGAGTGCACTGGGCAGCAGCCAAATTGACGCCCACCCTTCTTTAAACAATAACAAACCTTCGACTACAGCAAACACACATATGTAAAGTGGTCGCCCTGTGTGGCCCGCAAAACGTCACTCTAAAGCAAATATCGTCTTTTCACTTTCTCCTCTCTTTAATGAAATAAAAATTTGTTATGGAAATTAACGAACGAAACAGCTGTGATTTTCGAAAAGTCTGCTGCTACAACTGAAGGAATGCCATAAAAGAAGTCCCCCCCTCTCCCGCTCTTTTCTTTTAAAAAAAAGTTAAATAGCCACATGTTTTCCTGACACGAAACTGATCCAGGAGCAGTTACTTTGATGGGGATCAGCAAAGTTCGCATTTAGTACCTTCCCCTCTCTCTCTCTCATATACATACATACATATACATTCTCACATACACACGCATATATACACATACATACACATATACAAGGTGGCAAGACAGATGGGATAAAACGGAAGACTTTACGAAGAATTTTGGTATGCGTGTGAGCGGACGCGCATGCGTATGTGTGTACGTTTGTATGCATGCGTGTAGTCAGAATCGAAACAGGTAACAATGTTGTGACTTTCTCAACAGCACAGTTACTTACAGAGCCATCTTTAGTTGAGAAGTGGCGGGTTGAAGGATTCTGCAAAGTTAGAGTAATTATAATACATCCATTTCCCATTTCTTAAACTTTTTGAGTATGTTGTTATTGATGGCAACGACAGAGGGTCCAGATCATATCGTTTACATTGTTTAGGTTATCTGTATTCTAAGTTCAAATCTCACCAGGGACAACTTCGCCTTTTTATTTTTCGCGGAAAGAGGGTTGACGATACGTAACACACATATACAATGAGTTTATCAACTATATTGACAATATACTCTTCTAACAAAACCACATGTAGGTATTACATGAAATATAACAGTCCCTAATTTTTATTAGATATATGAGACGTAGTAGAATTTTCAATACAATAGATCAACAAACGAATCTGTGAATGTATGTATAATAACAGTATATAATTTACCAAATAAATGTGTACATGGAGTATACCGTGTGTGTAGTATGTGTGTAGGGGTGCGTATCATTATATAATACAAAATAATTTTAAAAACTTTATATAGATAGATAGATAGATAGATAGATCGATAGGTAGGTAGGTAGATAGATAGATAGATGATAGTATGTACGTCTGCAATGAATTCTTTCAGATATTATTATAAATACACAAATCGGACTCTATAAATATGCAGTAATTATATGTATAGTGTACATTATGAAATCTCCGATAAACACCGGACCATGTAATAGCGAGGTATAATACAAAAATGCATATGTATGTGTAATAAAGGTCTTTCGACACCAGTATACAAGATAACAGCCTTGACATGAGACTATATGCATGGTAGCGCACGTATGTGTGTATATATATATATATATATATATATATATATATATATAACACGATTATTAAGCTGTGTACTATGAGAGTACCTAAGGCATGGACCATGTTAGCATGGTTAAGGTTTTTAAGAGTGCATATAATACACTAGTCTATTCCATACAAATACGTTCAACAGACACAATGTATAAATGTTTGGAATACATGCAAGAATACAAAACCTTTATAAGGGTAACATACATAAACGATTGTGTATATACGGGTGGTGTATGAGTATATCTATCTATATATCTCTCTATATATACAGGTATATATATATATATATATATATATATATATATATATATATATATATATATATATAAAGACTCCACTCTTATATGCATACGAACTATGTGAACAGACCGATGTATGCATCATCAGCGAAGCCGTAAGGCGAGAATGTTCTTTTAATGCTCTTTAAAAAGACACCGAACTTGAGGACTGACATACGAAGAACGGAAATGTGGAGTCCCAGTGTATCAAGGTGGGGTAGACTCATACAATCAGAGAATTAGGTAGAGTTCTGTAACTAAAACAAGCATCACAATTTTAATTGTGACATTTAATGTCACGAGACATGAATGAAACTTGTTGAAAGAAATAACACAGGAGTACGTCAGCGACCGGGGTGAAACAATAATAACGATGACGATAATGATAACAAAGACAACCCTTTTTTAGACCACAGGCACAAAACCAGTAATTTAATTAAATCGATCCCTCAGTATCTTGGTATATATATTATTTATCGCCCCATCGGTCGGAGTGACAGATACTCCCAACGTGTGTTGAACTCAGTGCAATTATAACACCACAACAGATACTGTAAAGGATATAGACCGGCTAGAATAATCATTACTAACATAATATACGGATTTATATATTTATTAAAGAGAAGCGTGTATAGGATGAGATCTGTGACGTTCATTCCAGAGGGAATTAGCGACACAAAAGTGAAATATATCTTAATGTAAACCGAAACGGAGACGCAGAATCAGCAGTCCGACTCTAAATCGTTTCTAACATAGGCACAAGACCAGATATTTACGAAGAATGGGGTTTGTCGATTGTATCGACACTAGTAAATGACTGGTACTTCGTAGAGAAACGAAAGGTAAAGTAGACCTCGACGGGATTTGAACTCAGAATATAATGAGAGAGCCGGAATAAATACCGATGCTCTAATGATTTTGCCAATCTACCGCCTTTACTCGACACTTGATGATGGTGATAGTGATGGCGCGAAATGAACTGATAATGGTGGTAATAACGGCATTATTTTATGAACGTGATGACAGTGCGCCAATGATGATGATGATGATGACTAAGGTGACCACGACAACAACACGAACACGAGTGCAGTAGTGATGGTAACTGTAATGAAATTGACAACAATGCGAGACTGAAAGGGGAGGTAACTCGATATAACATGCTTTGAAATCAAAGCCATCCGCCCCCACGCGTGCACGTTCACCCACCACAAGACCACTAAGAGCAACAATAATACATCGTCTAACAACCACCACCATCACTCGGATCGGTGGTAAATCACTTCCGGATAAAGAAAGGTAAAAAGGAAAAAAAAATTGTTCTAATATATTACAATAAAAAATAAAGGTTTAAAAAGAATACCTCCTGCTTACCTCAGTTTTAATTTCTCTCAGTAAATAATAAGCTACTCCGAACAGCCATATAATTCCGATGCCGAGCAGCAGGTGAAACCTCCTCCGCATCCTGGTTGTGACTCCGATAGTTCTAGCAACCACCGCCTCCCCATGCGAACGAACACAGGACCTGCCGCTCCGCTACGAAGATTTGAAACTCCGCCTTGATTTCTAAGCAAAGTAGCTAATCGGAGCAAGACTTAGCTTGGTTTGTTTTTTTATTTTATTTATTTATTTAAATATTTGACCAATCAAAATCGTCCCCGAGAAACGAAAGGGGGAGGTTAAAAAAAAAAGCAAGAAAAATAAGTAAAAGAGAAAAACGTACTAAATTAAAAAGTAAACAAACAATCAAATAAATAATGTAATAAATAAATAAATGAATGAATAAATAACAAAATAAACCAGACTGGTCAGAAAGCGAGTGAGTGAGACGCACTTGCGCTTTGCAATACTTCCGTTATGGAAGTTCATCGATGTCGCTGAGAAATATCAACTGTGGAAGAGAATAAGAAGGAGGTGGAGAAGGAAACGGTGAAAAGAGAATCTTGTTAATTATATCCATGTTGGGTCTCCATACCGTTTTTTTTTTTTTTTTTTCTTAATCAACTAGTCTATGTATTATTACAAAGTTTAACTTTGCTCAATCTTCATGGCTATGGACGTGTAGGTATATATATATATATATATATATATATATATATATATATATATATATATATACATATATATGTATATATATATATATATATATATATGTATGTATATATATATGTATGTATATATGTATATATATGTATATATGTATATATGTACATATATATATATATATATATATATATATATATATATAATGTATATATAATGTATATATAACTTTTATAAATATATATATATATATATATATATATATATATATATATATATATAATGTATATATAACTTTTATAAATATTTATATATATACATTTTTATATATATGAAAATTATATATATACATTATATAAATGTATACTTGTCACATTATATTACAGATATATATAATTTTATATATTATATTATTTGTGTATATATATATATATATATATATATATATATATATATATATATATATATATATATATATATATATGGGTAGATAGATACGTGTGTGCATATGAAAGGAATAGAATGAATGAATGAAAGAAGGAGACATACATAGTGAAAGAATTCGATAGAGAGATGGATTGAAATAGAGAAAAAAACCCAGCAAATACAAGACTGAAAGAAAGTGATATAAAAAGAGACACGGAAAGAAACCGGGATAGAGAGAAAGATTTAGATAACTTGGATGAAGAAACAGTGAATCGAAGGAGGAGAGAAATGGAGACAGGGTGAGTTTTTGAAGAGAAGAGAAAGAGAACAAGTATAGAAACAGGAAAAGTAAATGAAGTTAAGCAGCAAATTGTGGGTAAGGATATCGTGATAGAACGAAAGGAAATCCTGTGCCAGATGATCATATGAATGGATGGGAAGTAGGGGTACATTACAGGGTTATGACAGTGGTTTAGGAATGTTGTAACTCTCAGTTCCTTAAGAAACAGGAAAAAATGAATATAAAAGAAAAACACATTTTAAATTATTCGAGCAGACGTGTCGTTAAGAAGTCATTTGGGATACAAGGAGTGGATGTTAGGGAAACAGAAGTCGGAAAAGGGGAACTGAAAGTTAAGAAAAAAAAATGAGAAAGAAGAGAAAGAACGAAGAGAGAAAAGACTAATGAGAAGAGAGTAGCTATGAAGGTGAAAGGGTTAAGATGAGGTAGAATGAATAAAGGATGAGTGTAGAAGCTTAAAGAAAGATAGAAAAAGAAATACAGAAAAAAAAGTTAGATTGCGCAAACGTGAAAGAGAGAAAGAATGGACAAAGGGAGGAGAAAAGTAAGAAAATAAACAGAAGATTAAAGAGAAGGAAAATCTGAAAAGTAATCAAAACACATAAGGAGGGGAAAAAGGAGGAATTTAAACTGGCGTGAAGAATGTAAAATAGGTCGTAGCTTGCTTATTTGTCTACATCTCTCACTGCTGAGTAAGCAAATATATTGCCGGTTCCAGCTTAAACAGGGAAATTAGTCAATAGATATTTACAGCATATTTTTTTTCTTTATTTATTTAGGACGAGTAATTAATTAATACTCAAGAATATATTTCAGCTTAACTTTTATATCCGTTTTATATTCCATTTACTTCCCTCCACACACAAACCTTTTTATGTCGAATTTTAAAACATTGTAAGAAGAGATTTTCTATATGTATCTTTATTTGTTTCAATCTACGGCTACGCTGGGGCAGCGCCTTGAGCTTGGGGCCGAATGAATTGGTCCCACTACTTTTTGTTTTAAACCTGATACTTATTCTATCGGTTTCTTTTGTCAAACCGCAAACAAATCGTAAACAAATCAACACCGGTTGTCAAGCGGTGGTTGGGGCAGAAACACATACTTACACGCATATGCCCATAACTGATATATATATATATATAAAGAGGCTGCGTCTCTCTCTAGGCGTGGATGTGTGGTAAGAAGCTAGCTTCACAACCACATGGTTTCGGATTCAATCCCACTGCGTGGCACCTCGAATCGACCGGAGCCTTGTCAGTGGATTTGGTACGCGGAAACTGAAAGAAACCTGTCGCGTATATCTATGTGTGTATGTCTTTGTGCCTGTGTCTACCCCCTCCATCCACCCGCTTGATAACCAGTGTTAGGGTGTTTACATCCCGTAACTTAGCGGTTCGATTTAACAAAAAGTAAGCACTGGGATCGATTCATTCGATTAAAAATGCTTTAAAGCGATGTCCTTGTATAGCTACAGTCTAATGACTGAAACAAAGAAAAGTTGTATATATAAATTTTCTGTATACATATCAATAAATCTTTTGTCATTTACTTGTTTCAGTCATTGGACTGTGTGTTGGCACTCCGTCGCTTACGACGTCGAGGGTTCCAGTTGATCCGATCAACGGAACAGCCTGCTCGTGAAATTAACGTGCAAGTGGCTGAGCACTCCACAGACACGTGTACCCTTAACGTAGTTCTCGGGGATATTCAGCGTGACACAGTGTGACAAGGCTGACCCTTTGAATTACAGACACAACAGGAAGTAAGAGTGAGAGAAGGTTGTGGTGGAAGAGTACAGCAGGGTTCGCCACCATCTCCTGCCGGAGCCTTGTGGAGCTTTAGGTGTTTTCGCTCAATAAACACTCACAACGCCCGGTCTGGGAATCGAAACCACGATCCTATGCCCGCAAGTCCGCTGCCCTAACCACTGGGCCATTGCGCCTCCACCATTGGACTGTAGCCAAAGTCGAAAAAGAAAATCGTCCTCAGTATTTGTGTGTGTGTGTGTGTGTTATAGATTAGTGCAAGGTACAGGGATCTGAGTGTAGGGAATTTGTAAGCTTCAAGCAGTTCGTTAGCTGGTATATAGATAGATTGATAGATAGATAGATAAAACTTACTTGGGAAAGGATGCGTGGCGTTCGATCATATAATGATATAAATAATATATAAACATATGCATATATCCATACATATATGTACATACCTACATCTATATGTACACATACATGCATATATATGGGTGCAGGACATCACAAAAAAAAAACGTTAAATACAATGAGAAACGAAAACATAAAGACGGAAACAGAAAACGAACCTTTTTTCGAACAACGAAAAAAAATAACAAACAGAGAAACGAGACATGCAACATAAAGAGTATATCCCTTCGTCAGTTGTCCCTGCTCCATCTACTCCGCGTTTCGAAGGCAAGGACAATACGCGACTTCGTTGGAACAGTCCTTCCGCAAAGCAAATGAAATAAAATTTGGGAATTTTGCGGAGGGTGAAAGTGTTAAAAAGAACAGGACAGTGAGAACAAGACAGTATATATATATATATATATATATATATATATATATATATATATATATATATATATATATATATATATATATATATATATATATATATATATATATATATATATATATATATATATATATATATATATATATATATATATATATATATATATATATATATATATATATATATATATATATATATATATATATATATATATATATATATATATATATATATATACTAGCAGATACCCGGCGTTGCTCAGGATTAAAATACCATAGCTTTTTTATTGTTTTACTTGTTTCAGTCATATAACTGCGGCTATCCTGGAGCACCGCCTTTACTCGAAGAAATCGACCCCAGGATTTACTCTTTATAAGCCTAGTACTTATTCTATCGGTGTCTTTTGCCGAACCGCTAAGTTACGGGGACGTAAAAACAGCAACATGATGGTGGGGGTACAAAAGCAGATACATACACAAATATACACATATATACGACAGTCTTCTTTCAGTTTCCGTGTACGATATCCACTGACAAGGCTTTGGTGGGCCTGAGGCTATAGTATATGTATACACACGCACGCACACACACACACACACACACACACATACATACATTATATATATATATATATATATATATATATATATATATACGACGGGCTTCTTTCTGTTTCCATCTATCAAATCCACTCACATGGCTATGATCGGCCCGAGTCTATAATAGAAGAGACTTGCCCAAGGTGCCACGCAGTGTGACTGAACCCGGAACCATGTGGTTAGGAAGTAAGCTTCTTTATTTCATAGAATTTGCCAAGAAGGCATTTACATAGATTTGCAAGAAGCAAGGGCTAGACAAATACATTAATGAGTTATGATAAGACAGGAATGAATGAGAATGAAAGGGGTACCAGAGCCCACCGACTGATAACCCCTCGAAAACACTGTTCAAAGGGTTCAAGGTTCAAACTAATTACAAAGTATTTACAAAAGTTCAATATTATTGAAAACAACAATTAGGCGTATCAAGCCTCTTACATTATTCCCCGAGCACCGTTCTCGCAGCCTGCTGGTAAGCCTGCTGCGATAGGTCGGGGTCCACTTTGAGGTACTGCACGTCCTCCCTCCCAAAAAGGTTCACAATTTGGGACAACTCCTTGTTGCTCACGGCCTACGAGTGTACCTGTGAAGGGCCACCACGTACAGCTCATGCAGCCGGACTCATACCGATCACGTTTTAACAAATGTTCCAAATATTCCTCCACAGCCCCTCCCCTGCGGTAGAAGGCCATATAGTCGCTGTCCCACTCACAGAGTGGGGGGCTTCAGGAAGTAAGCTTCTTACCAAACAGTCCCTCTTGCCACTATATATATATATATATATATATAGGAAAATGAAAAAAAGCCAGAATGCTAAACTGGAAGCATATTTTAATAAAGATTTCTTCTAACCGGTTTTCATTGCGAAAAGCAAATTATCAAGAAGAAGGAGAATGAAAATGTTTTTTTACAAAGAAGTACAAAATGAAGAAAATAATATATAAAACAATAATATATAAAAAAATAAAAATACCCATACATTATATTGTCTTTGAGTTTTTGTAGTTCAATAGTAGTTCATGTATAAACTGGTAGGAAAAATAAGGAGGCATGAGAGTTGAGAGTTTTGTTAGGTTTAAAAAAAGGGTTAAAAGTTTGTGTTAAGCAGGAAATGTGGTGTCAAAACAGGAAGTGTGTGTAAGGGGAGACAAGTGTTTTTAGTTGGAGTTATGAACTCTTTTTTTCAGCAGGAAGTTTGTGTCTGTTCATAGAGAAATAAGGTCACTGAGGGGTGTGTGTGTTAAGAAATGGTTGGAATTTCTCTATGAAAAGATTCTCCTTGTTGATTCTTTCTTGTGTGGAGATTCTGTCTTTACATTGATAGAAAGGGAATATATATATATATATATATATATATATATATATATATATATATATATATATATATATATATATACATAGTGAAACTATTAAAAATGAAACAATTTAAAAGTGCAATGATTTATAACTTACTCCGTCAAAGGTTTCACTTTTATTCTTCAGACATAATACAGAATCAGTTCTATTGTTTTAATCCCAAAAAATCACATGTTGACACTCCTGAGGTGTGATAGAATTGCCATGTAAAATTTGATTTGATTTGGTTGAGCCATTTGAGAATGCAATGGGAACAGACAGACATACAAACGATTTTATATAGAAGATAGAAGATTATATATAGAGAGATGATGGGTGCTGAAAAGTTCATGGCTTTGAGTAAAAGAAAATACAGGAGGATTAGTTAGTTATGATTTTATTCAACATATTCCCATCTCAGATTCACACTCTTATTGCAGCAATCCTTCAGGTGGTTGTGTGGAGGCGCGGGCGCAGCTGGGTAGTAAGAAGCTTGCTTCCAAACCATATGGTTCCAGGTTCAGT
>NC_142933.1:27929298-28009298 GCF_046866305.1 Octopus bimaculoides
ATATATATATATATATATATATATATATATATATATATATATATATATATATATACGACGGGCTTCTTTCAGTTTCCATCTACTAAATCCACTCACAAGGCTTTGGTCAGCCCGAGGTATAGTAGAAGGCACTTGCCCAAGGTTCCACGCAGTGGGACTGAACCCGGAACCATGTGGTTAGTAAGCAAGCTACTTATCACACAGCCACTCCTGCACCTATGTATATATGCAAATGTTTGTCTTTATGTTCAGTTATAATAGAAATAATTTTACATTAATTTGATGGGTTACTCTACATTTTTGTGGAGTAGACGTTTTATATTCTTAAACAAATATATTATTGACAGTGACTTCGAAGTTTCTTCCAGTTAAGCCACCGTTGGACTGCGATGCATTGAAGTTAATCTTGGCTTTATATAATCTCGAGTTAAAATCTTCCTTGGGTATGTTTGTTTTAGGGTGGGTTTTTTTGGAAAGATGTTTTGAAAAACGTTTTATTAGTTAAATTTGAGGTTATGTTATTGCTAAGAATTTATTCATGTATGTAGGACTTTGTAAGCAGGTGTGAATATTTAAATGTATTTCTTTTGATAGGTAGGTACAAGGTGTACCAGTAGTTTTTGCTATTTTTGGTTTTTATTGGATTTAATCTTTTGCTTTGACTATGTGAAGGACACAGGTTCAAAGTTTAGTCCAGCGTTTGAAAACTTAGTAATTTAGACATCGTGTGACTGTTCAGAATGAGTCTGACTGAGTGACAAATCGTCTGCGCAAAAGTCCGAAATTGTGTGCTCGAATGACGGAGGTCGTCTTCCTGGCAAGAAACGAGTCGCGTAAATCAGTCGGTCATTCCTGACACTCTTCCATAAGTTAGGCGCCAAACGGTTTTTATAAGGTGAAAATGGGTTAAATTTTAAAATATCCAAGTAAGCCATATCAGGTGACAGCTTCACGCTGATTGATCGATTTATACATATATCAATCATGCGAAACTGTGGTGGCTCACTCATGGTATCTAACCGAATATCTAGCGGTTAGGTTTCGAATCTCCGCTACAAGGCTTTATTACAGAAGTTCAGTCAGTAACACCTAGTTAGAATTATATGCTAAACTTTGGAAAAGTTCCACGAAACTCCAGTATCTCTTCTTAGAAAATGAATTCGCAAAAGGAACTTTTTTAATTGCCATAAGAGTAACGTTAAAGTTTACGCAATGGTCAATTAGACGTTCCATCTCAGACCATCCCGTTTCTTATCAGCCGTTGTATCTAAGAGAACATACGATAAAATAATTTTTCTTCATTCGATAAGACTAGTTTACATGATATGAAAAACTACACCTTATAGGAAAACCCACATAGTTTTTTCAACTAAAGGCACAAGGCCGTAAATCTTGGGGGAGGAGTTAGTCAGTTACATCGACACAGTGCTCAACTAGTACTTATTTTACCGACCCTCGAAAAGATGAAGGACCAAGTTGATCTCTGTGGTATTCAAACTAAAAATCTAAAACTGGAAAAAATACCTTTTTGTTCGACGTGCTAACGATTTTGCCAGCTCGCCATCTTTAGAACCCCCAAATATTAATATAAAATAAGTTCATATACGAATGCAGAAACAAGGGTAACGACTGATAAGCAAAACACAAATGCATCATTTAGATTATACACACACACATAAACACACAAATATTAGATACACGCAGACACATCAAAAGGAGAAGCTTAGCCAACATAGGAATTAGGGACCCCACACATTTAAGAAAATTCGTAAGATTTATATCTATTAAACCCTTACGGAAAATACTTTTACCAGATGTTCTGCTTATTCTCTTGGGATTACTATTTGTAATAAAGTACTACGTTCATATATCTACTTAATGAAGGGCGTTCAACTAAATCTTTCAGGATGACCTTGTAAAGAATTTAGTTTTGAGAAAAGTTTCACAAAAATAGTCACTAAATTACTAAAATTTAAAAGAAAAACATAATAAAGCCTCTTTTTTGGAAGTTTTGAAATATTGAAATGACCAGGATAAAAAAATTCATCTTCATCAAATATCGTTTGCTCTCAGCAGGTTAAACGCCCCGAATAGCCATCTTAACAATTCTTCAGCTCTTCTTACATATTCTCTGTATTTTTAAGCCTTGTCTAATTTTTGATATTTTCCGTCTACATAATTCTAGGTTTTCGTCTTGTTCTCTTCTCATTCGTTTTCCAGGCTATCAACAATGACTATAAATAATTTCTTTCTAATTGAATGTCAAAAATATTTTAGTTTTCTCTCTTTGATGGGGTCTAATAAAATATTCTTAGTTTTAATCATTTTAGTGCTTCGTCATTGGTTTTATGTTTTCTTCATGATATTCTCAAAAGTCTTCTTATATACCCAAATCTCAAAGACTTGTAATCTCTTTGATAGTACTTTTGTTAATGTCTATACTTCAGTTCCATATAGTAGAGTAGACAATGCGTAACATCTTAATCTTCTGGTTTTGATATTAATGTTTTTCGAGTTAGTGTTTGACATTTTCTCAAACGACTTTTTAGTTATCTCAATCCTGATTTCTGCATCACGTTGCTCGTTTTCTCATTGCACACATCCCAAGTATATTATCTTTAGTGTCTGTTCAATTGGCTTTCCCTCGCTTGTAACACTCATTTTAATGACTGATTTTTTTTCTGATAACTATTTTGTTAACTATTCCATCACTGTTTTGTCTCAACGAACATTCCTCGGCCATTTGCTGTATTAACAAGTTTCTGTGCCATTTCTGTTGAAAGCGAATAAATAGGGCAATATCGTCTGCATAACTAAAACAGTTGATATTCATATATTTTACTGACACACCAGTCATGTCCTCTTCTCCGAAGATCTTAGTGTATAAGTTGAATAGACTAGAGGATAGTACTCAACCTTGCCTATCTCCTTGCTAATCTTAAATTCTAAGGGTTTTCTATGTTCAGCTCTTATCACTACACTGAACCGCAAAAGAAACGCGAGACGTGTGTGACTGTGAAATATGTTTTAATTTCATTGTCAGATAAATTTTGATAGATCTGATAAAGTCAATTTTTTGGATGCATTTTGACCACAGACTATGGGTCGTTGTCATGTGTTCTGGTAGTGGGCGGATCCATGCACATCAACACTGTAAGACGTGACATGTTCAAAACCGTGTATGCTCCCCCTGGGTGTTCAAAACGGCCATACACTGTCGGTAATGGAGTGCATGAGGAGGTTCACAAAAGCCATTGGCGCCTGTACCCACACCCTGAGGAAAGTTGCGTCCAGTTCCACATGAGTTGTCGGCCTTGGGACCACCTGGTTCGGCTGTCTCTGGATTTCATCCCACAGGTGTTCAATTAGGTTCAAATCCGGGCTGAGGGCTGGTCACAGCATAGTTCTGATATTGACCCTGGCCGTATGGAAAGGAGCATTGTCCTGTTGGAACACGTGGCTATGTTGACGCGCGAAGAAGGGCACGATGTGAGGTCTCAGGATCTG
Organism: Octopus bimaculoides; assembly: GCF_046866305.1. Classification (NCBI taxonomy): domain Eukaryota; kingdom Metazoa; phylum Mollusca; class Cephalopoda; order Octopoda; family Octopodidae; genus Octopus; species Octopus bimaculoides. The sequence continues at coordinate 27,932,806 of NC_142933.1, forward strand.
GCCAACGTAGCGCTGCGCTGTGATGCCATTCCCTCTGCCTACACCAACATTTTAGAATGCATGGGGCCCAATTCTCTGATTCAGGCCTATAGCACCCCAAACAACGATGCTTTGGCCACCCCACGCGTCTCTCTCAATGACACGAGTCTCTGTAGTGTTCACCCCTCCTACGCCACATCCTCACTCTACCATCCGAGGTGGAAACGTAGTACCGGCTCTCATCAGAGAAGACAGTCGACCTTCATTGTTGATACTGCTAATGTCGGTGCTGTGTAGCCCACTGTAGTCGTGTCTGACTGTGGTGAGCGGTGAGGACAGGCTCTCGAGCAGGACGACGGCAACGCAGGTTGTTGGCGGCCAGTCAACGTCATACCGTGCCGTCGCTGTCCAGTGCGAATGGTCTTGCGAGTTGTCATGCTGGCCGGTCCGAAGCGATCACGGAAGTGTTGCAGATGGATGAAGCGGTCCTGCTTAAGCGTGGTCACCCGGGGGCGCTCTCTGCGAGCACGGTCTGCAGTGCTGTTGGTGTTGTTGTATCGCTGTTGCAGGCAATAGATAGTGCTGATATGGATATTGTAAGCTTTCACAACAACCATGGCACGCTGCCCTGCTTGCAATCGGCCGAGAGCTTGTTCACTCTGCGCTGCTGACAATCGGGTCTTACTCGATGCTTCCAAATTACAAATTACACGGTTCAAGTTGATTTTTATACCCATAACCTCCACGAGATGCACGTGAATTTCGGTTTTCATGACAATCGTTTGCGACTGCCACCCACGACATTCAACGCAGCTGCGTTTTGGCGTCTCATTTGAGGGAAAATTGAAAGGTTACCTGCAATTAGCGTCTCAGACATAAACCAGCATGTCTTGGAATATTTACACTTACATCCCCGAAATAAATTTTCAGAATTTACCATATAAAAATGACATTTGAAAAAATCGCGTTTCTTTTGCGGTTCAGTGTACTGTTAGTTTCCTGCACGTGGAGGCGCAATGACCCAGTGGTTAGGGCAGCGGACTCGCAGTCATAGGATCGCGGTTTCGATTCCCAGACCGGGCGTTGTGAGTGTTTATTAAGCGAAAACACCTAAAGTTCCACGAGGCTCCGGCAGGGGATGGTGGCGAACCCTGCTGTACTCTTCCACCACAACTTTCTCTCACTCTTACTTCCTGTTTCTGTTGTACCTGTATTTCAAAGGGCCAGCCTTGTCACACTGTGTCACGCTGAATATCCCCGAGAACTACGTTAAGGGTACACGTGTCTGTGGAGTGCTCAGCCACTTGCACGTTAATTTCACGAGCAGGCTGTTCCGTTGATCGGATCAACTTGAACCCGCGACGTCGTAAGCGACGGAGTGCCAACAAAGTTTCCTGTACATTTTTGTTTTTCGGAGATCCTCATCATGTCCTGATACAACATTCGATCTTCTTTACGTGTTTTACTAGACAAATACCTTGCTATAGTCTATAAAGCATTTGTAAACATTTTAATTTATGTCTAGATCCTTTTTAAACGATTCTTGGGTTAGATAGATATTCCCTCATGAGTTGCCATTCCTGCTCTAAAACCATTTTGCAGTCGAACTTGTTTCTTTATTCATGATATAATTCATTGTTGGATGATTTTTCAGTAATATTTCAGCCACAACATTCAGGTTTATGATTCTCAGTTCCCTTTGGTAATGGCGCATGGATTGCTTCTGCCTGGTCGCTATCTACCCATCCCCTCTCATATTACATGTATTAAGCAAAAATTAGGTTATCCTATGAAAATTTTAAGAAAATTCACTATGACTAAACATTTTAGTAAACCCACATTGTACTCGTCCAACATAGTGGATATCTTTTAATCAGTAGGATCCCAGATCTCTATGGTGTCTCAGGTTCATGACTAGACATCTAAGTTTTAAGCATTTCTGAAAAATAAGTTTGTTTCGTGAGAAATCTTTTAAATATCAACTGCAGCATTTAAAAACCTTTCGAAGCGACTTTGACACAATGTAATGAAAATTTGAAATCATTTGCTACATATACTATTTTCATTTATTCTTTTACACGTTTCAATCATTGGACTGCGGCCATAGCAAGGCACTGTCTTGGAGAGTTTAGTCAATCAAATCGAACCGAGGACTTATTTTTCTATCGGTCTCTTTTGCCAAACAAACGAACAGCAATTGTTAAGTGGTGGAGGGAACAAAGGCGCGATTCACTCACAAAACATTTATTGGTTCGGTGATTACAGAACACATTTGCTGTTCTGAAACTCAAACGGGAAAGATCCGACTTCCTATATCTGAGACGTTAGAAGCTTGCGAATTTCAATTCCCTTCAAGAAATACCGATTATCTAATGTGTCCTACGTATTTAAAGAGAGTAAGAGGCGATTTAGATGTTGTTTCTAGCGATGATGTAGAAACGGCCTCCATGTTGATTACTGTGTGCGCTTTTTGCGTGGGGATGAAAGGTCCGGAGGAATAAAGCGCTATGTTCAAATATGGGTACAGGCATTTCGTTGTTTCTGGACAGGATATTCTATTCCTGTAACTCGGTTCACCCACCTGTCAGAAATAAATATAACATTCTCTCAGGAATGCTTAATAAAAGCAATAAATCATTGGTGAACATCTGATCATGAAAAGTCAGACAATTGATATCATTGCTTCAATTACATAAAATATAATATATATGTAGAATAATTAGATTTTGCCGACCTCATGAAATCACATTAAAGATACATAAAATTGTTCAGACCAGCAATACGTCAGGTCATTCAAGAATGAGAAGAATAATGAAGATTCCTATATAGATGTAGATTAGAAATAGTTAATTAATTCTGCCAAATATAATTATTCTGGTTGTGAAAACCCGAGGAATAGAGTCGAAAATTACTTAGTGTGCCTGAAAAATACATAACCGAAGAAACTACGGGTTGGGACACTAGATATTTTCCGACTCTATTCCATAGGAATGCACATGTATGGTAAATCGTTTATACAACGTGTGTGTATGTGTGTGCGAGTGTGTGTGTGTGTGAGAGAGAGAGAGAGAGAGAGAGGGAGAATGAAGGACACTCCCGTTGTAGGAATTTAAAATTTCTATTATGTGTGTGCGTACGCAAAGCCATGATTCTCTTCGTCTGTGGAATGAGAGGATATAAGAAAAAGATAAATGGAGAAATGATAGAGCAAGTCTTGCGGTAGGATTATGGAGCCATGTCACAACAGCAAAGATTTCTACTGGTCAGTCAAAAACCAAGCTTTTTTATAAGAGATGATTAGAACTACCGTGCGGTTGTGCATAAATTACGATAATCGATTGGTCTGTCTGGAAAGTGCTGTGTGAATGAGAAAAAAATACACTCAATAAAGTGATAGAGTGAAAGTAAACATCCATGGAAAGTAATAGTGGCGCGAATTTCAAATTGTCTGTACAGCCGAATAGGTAATTAGAGTGGAGGAAAGTTGACTGCTACACACACGCACGTACATATATACATACACATATACACATTCGCACACACACAGTCATACACACACACACATTCGCACACACAAGTCATACACACACACATATTCGAACATAAATACATACATTCACTTTTACAAGCGATTTTGAGAAGGCCAGAGCAACAACGGCGAATGAGAAATGTCAAAGACGTGTCATCGTCAGACACTCACCCTGCATCTGACCAAAGCCTACATATGGCGATCTTACGGTACAAGTCCTAAATATCGGTCTTTTCCGTAAAAAGTGTCTTCGGCGATCTTTACCAAAGATCGGCCTTTTCCGTAACGCCCGCACGATCTTCACTACGGTGTTAGGGTCACGATTAGGGACGGAATTCCCTGACCCAAACCCTTCAAAATAAATCGCGCTCTCTGTATGTCTTTCGCTTTTATGACGTCGTTTCCCTGTTTCTCTCCCAACACTTTTTACGGAAAAGGCCGATATTTAGGACTCGTACCGTAAGATCGCCCCTACATATGTGTCCCATCCCAAGTGCACCAGACCCTGTATTTAAAGGATCAGTTTACATAACCATGGGTGCTTGCGCTCTTCCTCATGATCTGTGTAGTAGATTGAAAACAAAGAACACTCATTGCAAGACAGCAACACTCACAACTATTGCCCAATGTCAAGGCAAGGCAAGGCAGTAAAACACACACACATACATACATGTATATATACCTATACATATTTCTTACCTCCGCCAAGGAAGGAGGTTATGTTTTCAACGGTGTTGGTTTGTCCGTCTGTCTGCAAAATAACTCAAAAAGTTGAGAACGGTATTTGATGAACCTTGCAGAAAGAGTTGGTAATGACATAAGGAATAGATGATGAAATTTTGGTAGTGATCCGGGAATTTTTATGGATTCTTGAAGGATTTTTCATTTGTTATATCTACTTTACATGAAGTATTACCACGTTACGTTCTTTGATTATCTCCCTTGAAAACACGTTCATCGTTTCCACGTAACCTATGGTGGCGTTGCTGATTCCAAAGTTTATTTTCGTTTCTTTATTAGTAATTTTACTCGCGTATCTATCTTAAAATGAGCTGCTTGGAGGAGGTCTGCGGAGGGTGACATGACAAGCCTTGACTATTGGGATCGGCTCAAAAAGCTCAGGCTTTGCTCCCTCCACCGCCACTGTGAGCTCTATATCTTCTGTATCATGTGGAAAATATTCCATCAACATTGCCCATCTTTAAAATTCGTCCGAAGCTTGGCCCCTATGCCATCCGTCCACTACAGAAATGTTTGTGTTGTATCACAACACTATGACAGAACTATTTCACCTCGATTGGCCCTGCTCTCTTCAACATAAAGGAGGAAAGTAACTTCACAACATTCAAACAATCCCTAGATGATTACCCCCAACAAATACCAGATAAACCACCCACACCCAGATATTTCTCTGAAAACAATAACCCTCAGCTTGAATGGGCTACGGTTCCCCAGAGCTGACTGTATCTCTTCCAGGTGGTGCTATTAATTTTAGACATGGCCTGAGTCAACTTCGGCCAAAACTTGTCTAAGCAATCTAATCTATGCTGTAACCTATTAATCAAAGCATGACAACATGGGTAGAGGCTGATATCTTAACATTTCTGATGGTCTTAAGTATAAAAAAATTATTAAAGGTTTATATAGAACTACATTCAGAGTATGTATATAAGCTATTGAGTTTAGACCTGGTTTCTATCCTCAAACTGTTCTGTTTTGTAGATGCAATTATTTTCTTTTTTATATAAAGAACTCCGAAATTAGAAAAATCAAAAATCTGCAACAATCTCGGTCCCTTGAGTGTCGGATAATGGATTTTCAAGTGTGTAAAGAAACTGATTGTGGTGATCATCGTTTTGACAGTGATTGTGGTGAAAGCAGAGACAGTGTTGATGATGACGATGGTCGAGATAAGTATGGGAGGAGGATAAAATAGTATCGGTGGTTATAATGGCGACAGGAGCGGTGTGATGTGAGGTGGAAATAAGCTGCTTGGCGGAGGTCTGCGCTCCCCGAGTGCTTTTCTAGTATACAGATGGTTTTATTTGTAGTAATGTAGATGCGTCGGCACTCTTAGTGATTGAAATTTTCCTTTATGGTATCACATTGTGCCTAGCTGTTTATATTAATATTTTGTATATGCACTAGCATTCCGCTAAATCATCCATAAATGTTTATGGTAAATACATATATGATAAAAGGCAAAATTAGCTGAACATGGACCGTTCGAGTAGTCCTCACTCACGATGTCTATGAAACACAAAACTAGATGTCGTCTGGGGATTTTCGAGTTCGCATGGAGTGGTTGCCTCTCCTGTCAGCGTGTGTGTGTATCTGCGCCCTTCCTACAGCATTAAGAGTATTCTAACTCTTATTTTTAGCAATGTAGGCATCAGCACCCTTAGTGGCAATTCAATTTTTCCTTTATGGCATCACATTTCGCCTAGCTGTTTATATCAATGTATGGATCTTTTCAATTTGATGGCTAGATCTTTTAATTAATTTTTTTTTGACTAAACACTTTGAAACTTCGGGTACTGGTAGAATGTGTCACATAGAACAGGGTTTACTCTTAACGTTTTTGACAAAATTTTGTATTTTAGAAGTTATTTCGTGTTAAAGTTGTATTTGGGTAATTTTAACCAATCAATGACGTGTATTCTGCTGAAGAAAATTACTGTTGCTGTTTGCGAACAACAACTTCTGGGTCTACTCCCCTAACAAAACCCTTCTTTAATAACCAGAGATATTTTTATAGCAACACAGGTTTGCTGTATCAGGGTTGATTTGAAGCTAAATAACATGTCTGGGGCCGTCAAATTGAAAAGATCCCAATATATATGTGTGTGCGTGTGTATATATGTAAATATGTTTTTTACTGTTTATGTACTATCATCGCTTAACGTCTGCCTTCCATGCTGGCATATATATATATATATAAAAAGACACACGCATTTTCTTTTTATATTTATCTTCATTATTATTGACTATTATACCTCAAAATAGCCCTCAAAAACAGCATTATCTATTTATGCCATCTTACTAATTATCATTTCACCAATCATCACATTCCTGAATAGTTTTATTGGTGCCAGATGGCACCAATAGATCTTAGATCTAAAAACTGACATCTGACACTATAATGTCAATTATTTTTGTGTAAATATTGTTTGCTATTGTCAAGTCTTGCACATGTCTTTGAAACACAGAAGCTTCTACATACTCAGCCTGCTAGTAATAGCAGCAACCAAATCTCTTAAATCACAGTTTGGTGCTTTAAAAAAGAAAGGTCATAAAAGATAATATATTCTGAATGGAGGAAAAAAAAAAGGACAAGATGGTTACAACACCTTTGATCATGGGTTTGCTGCTTCAAGAAGTACTTAGGGCCATACAACAATACCAGGGAGCTTCTACACAATTACTCAATTTACTGCTAAAAATGGTAGCTAAATCTATCCAGACTTGCATTTTTCCTCTCCAGATTCCCTGTTTTGCTTTCTTTGGAGTGAATTCAGTTTTTTTTTTGTCCTCATTGTCTCAATAGCATTATGTGTAAGACAATGAACTGGCCAAGACATAAGGGTATCACATAGATTGCTTTGTTGTATTTGTTTCAAGTCTCTGCACTTTGATTTCAACTCTCACTGAGGTTAACTTCACCTGTCATCCTTTTGGAGCCAATAAACAAAGTACCAACTCCATTCTGGAACCGATTCTTTTCTTTCCCAGGAAAAATTGGCAATGGTCAGGTCTGGAGAGGGATGGGCTCTGCTAAGTCTAAACAACACTTCTATGATGCCATCAGTAGTTGAGGGCGCAAAGCAGGGCAAGGCAAGTGTGGTTGGATGTCATTTTGTCTTTTAGAAGTTAGTCTGAAGATGAATAGTGACCATAGCCCTTGCAGGGCTTACCAAGCCTGGAAATAAGATATTTGGTGCAAGGAATGATGTAAAAATAGATTTGGCTGCTATTTCTACCAGTATTTTCAGTAATTGTGTAGTGGCTCCCTGAAGAAGTAAACCTAAGATTAAAGATGCTGTAACCATCTCATCATATTTATCCCATAAATGGCACTCACTACACTCTTGGAGTGGTTGGTGTTAGGAAAGGCATCCAGCTGTAGAAACCATACCAAATTAGATTGGAACCTGGTGCAGCTCCCCAGCTTACCAGTTTTCAGTCATACCATCCAACCCATGCCAGCATGGAAATCAGACATTAAATGATGAAGATGATGATGATGGCCAGATAATTTCCAAGAGGGACTGGAAATGAACAACATTGCTTGTATAAGGGTAATACTTGCTTACAACTATCACATTATGTCAAGACAAGGGTATACAAGTACACATGTATACCCACACATATATAATAGTCTTCTTTCTGTTTCCATCAACCAAATCCACTTGTAAGATTTATGTCAACTAGAGGTTATAGTAGAAGGCACTTGCTCAAGCTGTCACACAGTGGGACGGAACCCAAGACCACATGGTTGAGAAGCAAGCTTCTTCACCACAGTCACAACTGTGCCTATACAGCAATGCCTGTGCCTAACTTGCAGAGCTATCGTACAATTCCTGTAACATTACCAACATTAGGGAATCATATTTACAAACAGCAAAGTCACATTATAGATACAAGAATACCCCTCCTAAACTTATGAATGCATTGTGTTGCTGAAGATTTTGTCATAACATGAAAGTCTCTCAGACAAAACCCATTTTCTTATTGGCTTCCATGTTATAGAACATGGAAGTTAGTGAGGAAAACAAGTCTTCCAATGGAACCATAACAAGGGGGGGGGGTGCCTGTGCTTTTAAAGAAACAATTTAAATAAAAAAAATCAAACGCAACTCAAATTATTGAAAAGCAAAATTTTATATTTTTTAAAATTATTTTTGATCCACAGAATTTGAAACATTAAAATGGTCTACACAAAAAAAAACATTTTTGATCGATAATATATATTACAAGTGTAAATTATCAGTAATATACTGTACAAAAAAAAAAAAAAAATCATTGAATGAATACAAGTCTTTTATGTATATACAATTGTTATTTTGTTTTCTCTTATTTTGGAAAAGAATGAGAAAGCACAAATTACCCAGCAGCAAAATAATTCATAAACTTAGTAAAAAAAGTTGAGGTACTTTAGAAAGACTCATCCCAGTTCAGTTCAATATCTGATCCTGATCCTTGACTGACTTGACTGTCATCAGAGCTTTGTTCTAGTGCTCCTGTGTCTGTATTATAGAATAACAACTCCTCATCGGTAATGTGAGAATTCCCTAAAATGAAACTAGTAAATCTAGAAAGAAAATAAAAATAAAAATTATTTCTTTTTCATCTACAGAATAATTTGAAAGAGGTGGAAGAGAAGGTTATGTCCATAATATAATTGGCGTTTTGTTCCAGTTCTCCCATGTGATATAGAAAAACAAACAGCTCATCATCAATGATGTATCAACTCACTAATATGAAACTAGTAAATCTTGAATGAAAAAAAGATAATTAAATAATTTTTCTCTGTAGAATAATTTAAAGAGCAGAAAGATGAGGGAGTTATGTCCAAAACATTTTTAGGAAGTTTACACAGAAGGAGTGAGAATAATGAGATTCAATGTCCAGTTGGAATTGTGACAGGTCAGCAGCTGAAAGAAAGATGCAAGTGGAAAGTTGCAGACAGATGGTACCAGTACAGCCAGTTGTCACTTGAGAGTGTGTATGACTTGGTGGCATACACTGCACTTTCACTAATCATTTTAGATACCTTTGCAGTTGCAAGAAGACATAGGCACACTCTAAGCCCATCTCAGCCCTTGAACCAGCAGAACATCAAGGATTTGATAGCTGGTAGAGAGGGCTGCGCAACACCCAGACAGTAATCATGACTCACAAGTGGACCAAGAGAATGTCAAATGAAGTATCTTACTCAAAGACACAAAGCACCACCCAGTCCAGGAATTGAACCAACAATCTTGTGAACATGAGCTAAATAGCCCAATTACCTAAGCTTCACTGAGAGATGTCATTCTAAAGATGAAGAATCTAGAAGATAGGATATATTAAAGAGGTTTATTGGATATTCAAGTGGTGCATTAAGTAGTTTTAACTGGAATTGGTAAAGAGATGGTAATTTTAGAGAAGTAGAAGCAGAACAAATTCTACAAACATATACAGAAAACATCTCTTCTTTTTGTCTTTGAAATCAGCAGCTCATTGAAAACAATGATTTATTTCATCAAAGCTTAGAGTAACACCAAAAATATAAATAGTGAAGAAGTACTACACCACACATTAATTAATATGTGGAACGTCTATGCAATCTGTTGTTAGTTAAAATCAAATGATTAAACATTAAAAATTCAAATAAGCAGTGAAAGAAGAAAAAATTTTATAAATGACTAATAATGTTTTACATTTGAATATATGGGAGATAATTCTGTTTATGTTTTGTCCTTGTTGAAGCTCTTTAGTGAAATAGATGCACCATAACTTATATTCATTTATATCATGAGTGAATAAAGGGCTTTGTTGGTTACAGGTTTCTAATGAGCAAATAACTGATTCATTGCATTTTTGATGACAAGAATCACAAGAGAGTGCTTGTAACTAAGTACAGGATATATAAAGGGACTTTGTTCACTGCTCACTGGTTTTTCTGCTTTCTTGCCAACACACACGTGCATTTATACATGTATGGGTATAGGTAAAGGTATGTGTGGTTAAGAAGTTCACTTCCCAACCATGTGGTTTCAAGTTCAGTCCTATTGTGTAGCACTTTGAGCAAGTGTCTCCACTACAATCTCAGACAGATCAAAGCCTTGTGAATAGATGGAACTTCCACCTCTTTTACCCTCGCTTTATCCAACCCAGGTCTAGCACTAGTCACTCACCCAGTCCTTCCTTTCTAGAACATCACTTCTCTGGAACACCCTCTTTGCTCACATTTCTCTAGCTGGTACTGACATACAATGGTTCAAAAGGAACATTAACTGCATCAATTCTGCCAGTCTCAGAAGGTATGCAAAAGACAATAGGTATTGTTCTTCCTCCAGATCCAACAAAAAAATTTACATTTTATTTATTCAATCTTTCCTTCCTAGAACAGATGCCGTCTCTATGTGTTTCCTGTAGTCATTAACCTACAACTGTCCAAGCTTTATATTGATTATATACAACAATCTCACCACTGTGGAATGGCCTATAAAAGTCATAGGCATTGACATATTACTTTGGACTATCAAGAATATTTTCTCAAAGAATGATCAAGCAGCAAAAATAACTAAACTACCAGACAAATTCTTCCTAGAGTTTTGTTTTTTCATACTATCGTCCAAGTTCAAATCTTGTTAAGGCCAGCTTTACATGTGATTTCACTATCATCATTGTTTTTACATCTGCTTTTTTTCATACTGACATGGACTGGATGAGATTATTAACCCTTCAGCATTTAAAACAGCCATATCTGGCCAAAATAATTTACCTGTTTTATCTTAAAGCCAGCCAGATCTGACCTCTCATATTCACTAATAAATAAACATTACATTGATACAGTAATCTGAATGCTAAAGCGTTAAAGCAGTATTTTATGGCCAGAGGCCCTTGTTGCCAGCTGTTACTTGTTAAGGTGTTTTTATTCCACTAGTTTTCACACAAAACCATCAAACTGTAGGGTATGTTAACCTATGAAAACAAACACTCATTCCCATACAACCACACATATACACAACAAAATTTCATACAATTTTTGTCTATCAAATTCCAGAACCCACTATAAGTACATAACTCTTGACTAAAAAAGTGCCATGCTGCAGGATAAGATGGAACTTGAAGCTTGTAAACACATAGCCTTACCTATAATTATGATTGATAAAATAAATATTAAACATGTAATAGGGCTCATATTTGACCCTTACATATTTGTAGCTTCTATATAATTGAAAGCTTTCAACCAGATTACACATGAGGGTGGAGTGAGAACTGCAACTTTCAAAATTGGTAGCCAAGAATCATATTTTGTTGCAAATTAGGGTTAAAAGAAAGGTGTATAAAAGAACTTTGTGGTTAAATATCTTTTCCGGGCTTTGCAACGCAATTGAAAATTTTAAAAATCACTATTTTTGGTTGAATTTTGGATTTCATGGATTATGATACATATTTCTACATAGCAGAATGCAAAACAGTAAATATAGTATCCTCAAGAGGTTGCATACCAAGTTTCAATACAATTGACTTATATTTTAAGGTTCCACATTGACTATAAAGAGAACGGGAGTGTGAACTTCTCTCCAGTGGTCATTGTGTGTGGACGTATGTCATGCATGTGTGAAGTTTTCTGCTTTGTACCTTGATTTTAGGCCATTGTATTAAAATTAACGATCGTGTTGAATTTAGTGTTGTTTACATTTAGTGATGACTCATAAGCCAATAACATGTCATGATACTGAAAGCCAAATATTTGGTACTCCATGTGATCTTAGCAAGTGAGTTTTGCCAACTGACAAGGATGTACTAAAATACGTTTTATTTGAATAAGAAAAAGAAAAGAATGTAGTTAAAAAAAGATCCTTCAATTAAACAAATTGTCAAGATTGTAGCAGAAAAGATAATTCTTCTTTGACAAAAGACATCCATCCTTTGTGTTACGATGGAGTCATTTAAACCAAAAATCTTAAACTTTTATCTAAAGTACCAAGTATTACAAAAATCAGTGAAAAATAGAAAAAATTTGCCATCATTTCAAGCAAAGTGTAAAGTGTTTAAAAACAATGCAACAAAAGATTTATTTGACATTTCCTGTTGCAAGTGCAACTCCTTTAAAAATTGCAGTTGTAGTAGAGACAAAAAAGTACCTCAGAGAGAACAAGATTTTTTACAGCATCAATAGAAAAATCGAAAAATGATCATGGGCGGAATAGATCAAGCAGTATCTAAACAGAATGTTCAGAGGTTGATTAGAAAGAATTAGTCAGATCACAGTCGCCCAGTTATGTCAGCAAAGGATCCTGAATTGATAGGGTTTTTATCAAGCAGTGAATCTGGAAATAGACCAGCAGGTGAAGATGAGGACTTTCCAATTCCATTTTCCATGAAACAAAAAAGATGTCAGCAAAAACCTAAATTCAAAAACACCAATAAAACGAATGAAATTCCCAGAACTAGCTTCTGTCTGAGACTGCACCAGTGTGTCAGACCATGGTGCTGCTTTTCTTACAAGTTTGGTCATCCATAACTTAACAGCAAGTATATCTGGTGAATGTTCTTTCGTTATAGACAGATTGAAGGTAAGGCGGGAATGATCCAGAAAACTTAAATCCCTGCAGCAGGAAGGTAAGCCACATAAACCATTGTCTGCCGTGTATTTTGAATGGAAGGAGGGACACAACTCTCAAACGGGAAAAACATTTTGTAAGAAAACAATTCAAAAAGAACACATTCACACATTCCATTCATAAAAGAACCTGAGCCCTGCTATTTTGAGCACTTTGCTGTTAAAACAGGTTCTGTAAAAGCCATTTCCAATGTTTTGTTGAATTATTTGGAAACCAATGAGATAGTAACCAATCACATGATAGCAGCTGGTTGCAATGATACTGCAGTCAATACAGGACCAAAAGGAAGCACTGTTAGACTTTTGGAGGATAAAATGAAAAAGCCATTGCATTGGTTTATGTATCAGTTCCACACAAATGAGCTTCCCTTATGCCATCTTATTAACAATCTTGGCGGAAAAACTACCGGGCCTCATGGATTTCTTAGGCTGATTGGTAAGAGACTGGAGCGATGTGAAACACTAAGTGTTGTGAAGTTTAATCAGATCCCAACAGACTTACCATCAGTAGACAGAAATGATCTCAGCACTGATCATAAATACCTTCTTGATCTCCACCAGGATATCTGAAGGGAAATGTTCATCTGAATTGGCATTAAGGAATCCTGACAAAATGGCGCATTCTCGATGGCTTACATGCAAATCGTATGCTACAGTTGTATATTGCCACCGAGAATCCTTCTAACATGATGAAATTAACTGTTGCTTACATAATGAAAGTTTATGTGCCAATGTGGTTCACAATTAAACACAACTCTTCCTTGGAAAATGGGGCTCCAAATGTATTCAAGATGACTGAGTCTTCGAGAGAAATGGATCAAGCGGTATAAGACATTGTATTTCCAGTTGTACAATGGAATGCTTTCTTTGTGCACCTAGAAAATATTTTGCTGGCCATGATAAACAGAGCCACATTTGAGAACTAGCATGGAGGCATATAAAGCAGGCTCAAACACAGTATAAAGGGAAATCTGTGTGAACTTTCAAAATTCCTACCCTAAACTTTGCTGTCTCAAACTACATGGACATAATTAACTGGCAGGACACCATTGTTACTGAACCACCTCTAACAGGCATTTTCCGATGAAATAATCAATACCTTCATTGATGCAACTGGAAAAATTACTGTGCCACAACCAAGCAGAGAAGAGATGTGTAAAACTCATGACAAAAGCATCAGCTAATGTTTGTGGTGAGAACAGTCAAGACAGTTTCATTAGGAGTTGAATCAAATCAAGAGAAAAAATTCTGGTGTTCGAGGCAAAAAGGACTTCAAATTGAAAAGTAATACAGCAATAATCAATTAGAATTGTTTGGTTTTAGCTATTTTGAACATAACAAACAATTAGCATTATGTTGTTTTAGCAATTTCCAAAACAACAAATCTTTGACTGTTCCATTCTTTATTTGAGAGGGAGATGATAATTCTCATCTATGGAAAAACTTAATTGGCTCTATTACTGGAATGAAAAGGAATGCACTACCACATCATCATTGTTTAACGTCTGCTTTTCATGCTGGCATGGGTTGGACGGTTTGACTGAGGACTGGCAAGCCAGAAAGCTGCACCAGGCTCCAATCTGATGTAGCAAAGTTTCTACAGCTGGATGCCCTTCCTAATGCCAACCACTCCAAGAGTGTAGTGGATGCTTTTATGTGCCACTGGCACGAGGGTCAGTCAAGCGGTACTGGCAACGACCACGCTCAAAAGGTGTTTTTTATGTGCCACCTGCACAGGAGTCAGCCTGGCGGCACTGACAACGACCACGCTCAAATGTTGTTTTTCATGTGCCACTGGCACTTGTGCCCGTAAGGTGACGCTGGCAACAATCATGCTTGAATGGTGCTTTTCATGTGCCACCAGCACGGGAGCCAGTTAGCAGCCCTGGCAACGATCACACTCAGATTGTGCTTTTAACATTCCAATGGCATGGGTGCCAACCAGGCGGTACTGTCATCGGCTACGTCAGTGATTTTGATTTCACTTGCCTCAACAGGTCTTCACAAGCAAAGTTTATTGTCCAATGAATGAAGGGTATTCATAAGTGGGCTGGTTATACACCACTGGTGTAGGCCATGGGTTATGGTCTCACTTGGTTTGTCAGGTCTTCTTAAGCACAGCATATCTCAGTCACTAGTCATTGCCTTGGTGAAGCCCAATGTTCGAAGGTCGTGCTTCATCACCTCATCCCAGGTCTTCCTGGGTCTACCTCTTCCACAGGTTCCCTCAACTGCTAAGGTGTGACACTTTTTCACACAGCTGTCCTCATCCATATGCAACACATGACCATACCAGTGCAGTCGTCTCTCTTGCACACTACATCTAATGCTTCTTAAGTCCAACTTTTCTCTCAGGGTGCTTACACTCTTGTGTATGCACACTGACATTACACATCCAGCAGAGCATACTGGCTTCATTCCTTGCAAGCTTACGCATGTCCTCAATAGTCATGGCCCATGTTTCACTGCCATGTAGCACAGCTGTTAGTACACATGCGTCATACAATCTTCCTTTTACTCTGAATGAGAGGCCCTTTGTCACCAGCAGAAGTAGGAGCCCTCTGAACTTTACCCAGGCTATTCTTATTCTAGCAGCTACACTTTCAGAGCATCCACCCCCGCCTACTGACTTTGTCACCTAGGTAACAGAAGCTATTCTCTGCATATTTTCAAAGTTTATTGTTCCTAAGCATTTGCCACATACAAACTATCTTCCCAGTTAGCCTTCCTTTGATATTGTTGCACCTCTTATGTGTCCATAGCTTATTATTTACATGGAATTATTTCGAATAAATTGGAAATGTTAATTACTTTTATCACCAAAATGTGTCAAGAATCAAAAATTGGTATACACATAATTTTATTTTAATGTGTCTAATCTAGACCTCATATAACACATATATTCGGTGACTTGGTATTAAAAATAATACAGAAAACAAAATCGGAAAGTCTATTTATTTCTGCCCTGAGAGAAATGTTGGACATAAGAAGCATCAGATGTGTGCAAGAGAGACGACTGCGCTGGTATGGTCATGTGCTGCATATGGATGAGGAGGGCTGTGTGAAGCAGTGTCACTCCCTAACAGTGGAAGGAACCTATAGAAGAGTTTCCTCATATCTTCCCAGGAAGACATGGGATGAGGTGGTGAAGCATGACCTTCGAATGTTGGGCCTCACAGAGGCAATGGCAAAAGACTGAGACTTCTGGAGATATGCTGTGATTGAAAAGACCTGGCAAGTAAAGTGAAATCACAGCCGTAGCCTACACCAGTGTCACATAACCAGCCCTGAATCGTCGGGTGACACACCGTGCTTGAGGAGACCTAATCAAAAGTCAAATCATAATCAAATGGAAATTGTAGTTGTGGCCGATACCAGTGCCACCTGACTGGCTCCCGTGTTGGTGGCACGCAATAAGCACCATTCATGTGTAGGTCGTTGCTAGTGTCGCCTGACTGGCTCCCCATGCTGATGGCATGCAAAAAGTACTATCTGAACGTGATTGATGCCAGCTTCCCCGCCCCAACTGGCTCCTATGCCAGTAGCACATAAAAAGCACCATCCAAACATGGCTGATGCCAGTGCCCTAACCCTGACTGGCTCCCATGCCGGTGGCACGTAAAAAGCACCCACTACACTCTCGGAGTGGTTGGCATTAGGAAGGGCATCCAGCTGTAGAAACATTGCCAAATCAGATTGGAGCCTGGTGTGGCCTCCTGGCTTGCCAGTCCCCAGTCAAACCATCCAACACATGCCAGCTTGGAAAATGGACGTTAAACAATGATGATGATGATGATGATGAATTTCGAAATTTCAAGTGCGTTGCAGAACCTGAAGATATAAATTTTAGAGCTTGAGATTTTAACGTTCATGTTTTTAAAGGATTTTGCAAAAGAAAACTGATTCGTAACAATGAATGCAAAAAATAAAATGAGAAATGGCAAACATGTTATAAATTGATTTTTTCACTCATTACTCAAAATTTCAAGCGGGCTGTAGAGCCTGAAGATGTAAATTTAAGAACTTCAGATTTTAACACAGTTGATTTTTAAAGGATTTTGCAATAAAAAATATATTCTTGAAAACCTATTTCGAAAATCTGTGTAAAATGTACCTTTTTCGCTCCACCCGATTTATTACACATACCTTTTAGGAGAACTAAGTTTGTTGACTACTTTCCAATGGTCACAGTCCGGACTGCGGCAATACTCCCTGAGCTTTTCCAAGGCAATCTTTGTTTCTACTGCTCCTTGAGTAATGTATTCTTCTTCTGTTAAAAATCTGTGTTTTCGTGGGAAATATTTATACCTAAAAAGGAAAAACAGGACAACAATCAATATTTTATATCCATATTTACAATCCATACAGTATGGGGGCAGAGATTTTCTTTACACTTTTACTGGACTGAGGTCATGTAGGGATACACTATGCTACTGGTGTGTTCCTTTCTTTTTATAACAGAAATTTTGAAAACTGGCATATGTACTGTTACAGCTGATTGTATTTCCTACTCACTAACAACTCAAGTCTTCTCCATCCTATGGGAAAGTGACAAGTACTCCTAGAAAGAGTAGTATAACCCTTTTTAAAGCTACCTGTCAGCCCACCAAACTGCAAACTATCAGCTCATTCTGTTTTATCTTGTAGATGTTCAGATTGGCCATTAACTACAACAATCTCACTGGCCTAGAAAAGCCTATAAAATGGAAATACACCTGCTAGAAATAACAGTTTCATCTCCCTCAAGTCATACTCTGCCATCTTAGAAATAGAACACATGGTACAATATAGTTTTAGATACATTTCGTTAATTCATATAATGTCCATTTTTCACTGCTGGTATAGATTAGATGGTGAGTTATCTGAGGAAAGATTTTATAGCTGGATGCTCTTCCTGTCACTAACCCTCACCTATTTTGCCACATAAGGGATTTCTCTTTAATCCAGAGGTCTTCAAAAATGTAGAGTGACTGGTCATAATGTCAACAAAAATGCTAATATTTACCATGGTATTGTTGAAGCAGTACCAAGTGTGGAGAACATTCACTCACACACACGTGATGGGCTTCCTACAATTTCTTGTCTGCTAAATTCATTTACAAGGCATTTGTCAGCTTGGGACTATAGCAGAAGATATTTGCTCAGTGGGACTGAACCTGAAAACACATATTATAAAACAATCTTCTTAACCACACAGCCATGCCTGCACCTATCCACAGTATTATTTGAGAAAAAGATGGGAATGTCACAGCTGCAATGCTTCTGACTACAGATCTACTTGAGCAGAACAAACTTGAAGACTAACTGACAATAATAACCAACAACTAATTCATAAAAAAAAAAAAACAACTACCTTAACTGGTAATTAAGAATAATAGTACATTGTTGTTGACAGGCTGTGAAGTTTTCTTCATAATCACCTGCTTTTAGATTAGATTCCAGTCCATGCCTCACTACATGGCATCTTAGACAAGTGTCTTCAACTACAGTCTTTAGCTGACAAATGCCTTGTAAACAAAATTGGAAAATGGAAACTGTTCAGAAAGCCATTGTCTGTGTGTATATATATATATATATATATATATATATATATATATGTGCATCTTTCCATGTCTTTACATTAACATTGTTTGGGGTGCAATGTTATGTTTACATCTCCCATAAACAATTCATACTGTATAGTTCAGTGGTTCCATTGGTTTCAATGTGTGAAGAATCAGTAAAATAAAAATACCATTTTTAAAAAAAACAGACAAGAGTTGATAACATGAGATGAGATGAGAGGCATCCAGCCATTGAATACGGCTTTAATAATTTTTGTCCAACTCATGCCAGCATGGAAAAAATTGATGATGAATGCTATTGGAGGCTAAATCCAGTTAACTTACATAACCCTTTAGCATTCAGATATTACTCTATCAAATGCAAAGCTTATTCATTCACACTGTTTTGAATTAATCATGTATTATCTCATAACATTGAAATCTTAATGATGGGATTGTTTAGTTTTAGAATGACATTATACAGTAGGTGTGAGAGGCCAAATCTGGCCAGTTTAAATGCTTAAGGGTTAAGCTAACATATGACAAATTAACTGATAAAATATTTCTAGCCCTGATCAACCTCTTTGTTGAGAACATTTTAAATCCTTTTGATACTGAACCACTGTCCTTGGTTCTATGATACAAATTTCTTGTTTTAAAATGATCTAAATTAACACCTTCCATCAAAATTTCATGCTAATTTGTTCCAAACACCAGCTTAATAATGACAAGGTTATTGTATTAAATTCTTTGTTATTTTCAAAATTAATTGAAACAAGGATAGTGTAATTCAACAGAAATATAGTAACAGAATTTTAAAAACTTAAAACCTGTGATACTACATTTTAAATAGAAGCTGAGATATTTGGTGGTACTGTAGAGCAGTGCTATATTTCATTACACATACACACACACAGATAGGTAGATAGCTAGATATATATATATATAGATAGATAGAGAGATAGGAACAGAGAGAATGTGAGTGAGCTTGACTTTATTTTCAAGTGTATTTCATTTTATTAGCAGAACTTCTATTTTATAATATATGCATATGTATGTATGCACGTATGTGTGTGTGCATGATTTTTATAATCACCATCAATTTACATCTGTTTTCCATCTGGCATGGGTTGGACCATGTGTGAATACAAAATGTCTTACATATGTGTAAGACATTTTACATGCACGTGCGCGCACACACACCCACACATTTTCCCAACAGGTCGAGTTTTGCCATTTCAGTATCAGCCCATAGTTTCTTTGAGCAAATATTTTTACAGCTGGATGTTCTTTCTAGAGTAACTGTCAACTATTTGATGGCCATTCATATGTACTTATTTACATATATACATATACATATACACACACACACATATATACATATACACACACATATATATGCACATACATATACATGTATACACACACACACATATATATCCTGAGAGTCTGCTAATACTTTGCATGTGCCACGTCCTAGCATTGTTTTTTTTGGATTTACTATATATATATATATATATATATATATATATATATATATATATATATATACATACATATACATACATATATATATATATATATACATATACATACATTATTGCACAGTGTTAGGGTTTTATCATTTATAAAATGTGTGACAATTTGTGCTAAATATTATTCAAATATAGATATACATTTACTGGAGATATCTTCCATAGTCCCTAATACTAACAAGCAAATTAAGATCCTTGCTTGTTTTATTGCTTTTTTTTTTTTAGTCTCTCTTTTAACCCTTTGGCATTTAAACTGGCCATATCCAGCCCAAATATTCTACCTGTTTTATGCTCAAACTGGTCAGATCTGGCCTCTCTGACCTTGCTCTACAATGTCATACTAAAACTAAACAATCACATCATTGAAATCTTGACGGTATAAAATATTGTATGAATAATTTCAAAACAACATGAATAAATAAACATTGTATTTGACAGACTAATCTGAATGCCAAAAAGGTTAAATAAACTCTTTCAATGTTTCAACCTTATTTTATTGTTACTCAAACAAAATGAGAACGAGATGGTCAACATACATGTTTCCCATAGCACCTGTATCAAATATTAGTGTAGGAACAGGGGAGTTTGATACATTGTCTTTAGCACAGCACAAATTATAGTAGATACTACTGTCACAACTTGCCTACACTTATAATACGTATGGAATGACATGGAGAGAGAGGGGCTCAATGCTAAAGGTTTGTCATCTTATCAGCAGAGTTACCATGTTTCCTTGGACATTCAATTGTAAATAATTTTTTTCTGATAATTCATGCAGATTAACACATTTCTACAATCTTCCAGTCAAAGCTAACATGGAAAATATATTGGCCGTTATGGGATTTAAATTTCTTTCATCAACAGCCAAGTAGACCAGAGAAGAGATCACTACACAGTTGCTCATTCTGCTAGAGATAACAGCTAAATTTCCCTTATATTACATTGTACTGTCTTAAAAAAAGGGGATAATGAACAATGTATGAGGGTTGACCTAAGAATAAAAACAATAGTAAAGGACAAACAAGCAATGCTGTTCCTCATGGTTAGATCCACAGAATCCATGCAGTTAATAGGTTGAAACAACAAGCTAAAGGCTGAAAATTTTACAGCAAATTCCACTTTTATCCTGTTTCCTCTATTAGCAGTTACTAAATATTTGCAGCAGCAGCAACCGCCACCACTGCCATCATCATCATCATCATTTTAATGTTCACTTTTCTATGCTTGCATAGGTTGGATGGAATTTGTTGCAGTAGATTTTCTATGGCTGGATGTTCTTTCAGTTGCCAATCCTACCGATTTCCAAATAATGGTAATATTTCCCCATGACCTGACATGTTGTAATTGGAGACCACAAATGACACTGCTAGCATAACAGTGGCACTCATTTACAAGTATCACACAAAGCAAACCAAAGAGACAGTATCTCAATAAAACAGTCTTTGAACAGCATTCTTGACTTCAAATCCTGCCAAAGTCAACCTTGCCCTTTAACTTTTTTGAAGGTCAATAAAAATATACCAATTCATGACAGTGGTTTCATGTAATTGTAAGACCATCAAACTGGAAGGTGTCTCATGATATTTATTCCAGCCCTTTTTGTTCTGAGTTCAAATCCCACCCATAGCCTACTTAGGTTGTAGACTTGACTCACTGCTCAGTTTAATGCCACCACCTAACATCTTGGGTGGTCTACCAGAGACCACTCTATTGCAAGCATTTAGGCCAGGTTTCTGGTTTGAGGATAACTTCCTTTCTCCTTTCCACCAGTCTTGGAAGCTCCATAAAGAGTCATATCTTCTTTTATCTTTTATTTGTTTCAGTCATTGGACTGTGGCCATGCTGGGCCACCACCCTGAAGAGGTTTAGTTGAATAAATCAACTCCAGTACTTATTTTTTTTAAATACCTGGTACTTATTCTGTCAGTCTCTTTTGTCAAACTGCCAAGTTATGGGGGCCATGAACAAACCAACACTGGTTGTCAAGCAGAGTGGTAGGACAAACACAAACACAAAGACACATACATACATAGACATCACATATACATATAATGGGCTTCGCCC
The DNA here is from genome assembly GCF_046866305.1 of Octopus bimaculoides. Lineage (NCBI taxonomy): Eukaryota > Metazoa > Mollusca > Cephalopoda > Octopoda > Octopodidae > Octopus > Octopus bimaculoides. Next base: position 27,954,793 of record NC_142933.1, read on the forward strand.
AAGGTGTCACACAGTTGGATTTAACTCAAAAGAATAGAAAAACCAAAAAAAAACCACAAGGTACTGTCAGTGAGAGACATATCACTAATGTGGTTATAGCAAATATGAATGTAAAGCAAGTCACATAAATGCAACCTCAACCATAAAATATATGGAACCTGCTGGAGATGGGTCTTAATAAACCTATTCCGCTTGCGAAGACCTGTTGAGGCAATCGAAATCGAACTAAATTCGACAACTGGCACCCATGCCAACGATGTCTCCTTCATTGAATACGAAACTCAGCTTGCAAAGACCTGTTGGGGCAAGCGAAAGCGAAAGCGAAATCGTGATGGCATCTGTGCCCAGTGTCGCTTTCCTGGTACTTGTGTCGGTGGCAAGTGTAAAGACATTTGAGCGAGATCGTTGCCAGTGCCGCCAGACTGGCTCCTGTGCAGGTGGCATGTAAAATACATCATTTTGAGCATGGCCATTGCCAGTACCGCCTGACTGGCCTTCGTGCGGGTGACACGTAAAAGCACCCACTACACTCTCTGAGTGGTTGGCGTTAGGAAGGGCATCCAGCTGTAGATACTCTGCCAAATCAGATTGGAGCCTGGTGTAGCCATCTGGTTGCACCAGTCCTCAGTCAAATCGCCCAACCCATGCTAGCATGGAAGGCGGACGTTAAACGATGATGATGATGATGATGATTCAGTCTGAGCAGTTTGGCAAAGCTGCATAGACATCAGCTGACTAAATGGCAGCAACAGGCAGGCAATAAATAAATAAATGATGAAGAGGAGAATAGAAAAAGAAGTCAAGACAAAATAAAAAATACAAACTGAATAAACAAAACAATAACCGATACCTGCAGAAGGAATACCAAATGTATGTTTATGCCATGTATATCTCAGATTTTAGACTAGTTCCACTATATCCCTGCATGTTGTAAGAAGTGATTAAAGAAGGTTGGTACCAGGAAGAGAATCAAGCCATAAAATTCTGTCTAAAATGTTCCAACCACGCTAGACCATAAAAGAGGAAAATGGACGTAAAAATGATGATGGTGATGATGCAGAAGTCTGTACATGTATTTTTCCTTCAATCTTAAATTAAGTCTCAAAAATAATTAATGTAATTGTGTGTGTGTTGTGTGTTGGCACTCCGTCGCTTACGACGTCGAGGGTTCCAGTTGATCCGATCAATGGAACAGCCTGCTCGTGAAATTAACGTGCAAGTGGCTGAGCACTCCACAGACACGTGTACCCTTAACGTAGTTCTCAGGGATATTCAGCAGGACACAGTGTGACAAGGCTGACCCTTTGAATTACAAGCACAACAGAAACAGGAAGTAAGAGTGAGAGAAAGTTGTGGTGAAAGAGTACAGCTGGGTTCGCCACCATTCCCTGCTGGAGCCTCATGGAGCTTTAGGTGTTATCGCTCAATAAACACTCACAATGCCTGGTCTGGGAATCGAAACTGTGATCGTATGACCACGAGTCCGCTGCCCTAACCACTGGGCCATTGCGCCTCCACAATTAATGTAATTATATAATGTATAAATTGCAAATGATGCTATGAATATATTCCTTATTTGACCAAATCAAGTTAAATGGAGGTCACTACTCTAGGAAATGTGAGATAAGAAATTAGATTAGACAAGTGGTTTGGGGTTTAATCTCACTGCACAGAACTTTGGGCATTTCCTAATGTACATGCATGTCCACATGTGTATCAGTGTGTTTGTATTTGTGCAGAGCTACAAATGGTGATATTGTCATTTTTACTGTCAAGAAATCATCTGCCAGTTTTGCACCTTTGAGATGTATGAAGTAAGAGATTTATTACTTGAACTATAGGTAAAGATAGTAACAGGAATGGCATACAGCTGTAAAACATCACAATCGTAATATTCGTCTAACCCATGGAAAAGCATACAAAAAATAAAAGCAGTTTTCAGTTAGTGTAGGTCAATATACATTTCAAGGCAAGCAGCTTAAGCAATGCAGATACAAATGACTTATTCTGATTATAGAATTCTAGGGGTACATGTAAAAAAAAAAAAATTGATAAGATATAGCAGGCCACAACCCTCTTCAAACCTAAAGGTCTGGTCATATCATTGACTTATTAGTAAAATTACAGTAACTTGATGCTGGTTAGGTGCTTTGTCAGCCATAATATTTATTTTGAAATAATGCTAAGTAAAATGAAGGATTGTGAATTGAACCTATGATCTTATAATCACATGTACCATAGCATCAATTAAAAAGGGTCTGATAGGTGCAAGAAATACACTTATATTCTCTTTCAAACATGTCACACATGCCTGCATTCACTCTTAGTTTTAAAAAGATAAGGCTGTGTGGTAAGTAGCTTGCTTACCAACCACATGGTTCCGGGTTCAGTCCCACTGCGTGGCACCTTGGGCAAGTGTCTTCTACTATAGCCTCAGGCCGACCAAAGCCTTGTGAGTGGATTTGGTAGACGGAAACTGAAAGAAGCCCATCGTATATATATATATATATATATATAAGTTCAAAAAAACAAAAACAAAAAAAAACAACAAAGTGAGGACGTGATACGGATAATGTTATTGGACGCTCAGGAAAGGAAAGAGAGAGTGTATGGCGTTTCGGGCGTAGCCCTTCGTCGGAAAGATGGAAAGTTCGGAGAATGGAAGAACGGAAAAAGAGGAAAATGGTACCGATGCCCACGAGGTTACATTGTGAAAAGACCGGAAGAGGAGGTGGTGGGGGAAAAGTTCTTTCTAAGACAGGAGAATATATATATATATATATATATATATGTATATGTGTGTGTGTGTGTGTGTGTTTGCCCCCCCCCCCCCATCATCGCTTGACAACTGATGCTGGTGTGTTTACGTCTCCGTAACTTAGTGGTTCAGTAAAAAGAGACAGATAGAATGAGTACTAGGCCTACAAAGAATAAGTCCTGGGGTCGATTTTCTCGACTAAAGGTGGTACACCAGCATGGCCGCAGCCAAATAACTGAAACAAGTAAAAGAGTAAGTAACCACCATCACCACATCTATGGTAATTTTAACATCCACTTTTCTATGCTTGCATGACTCAGATGACATTCTTTGAGACAGATGCTTTTTCCCGTTATTAACCTTCACTTGTTTCCAAGCAAGACAATACCCCACTCCTCCGGGTCTTCAAACATAAACAGAACAACAGAAGGGCTTGTTTCCATGGAAGATTGCAAACAAATGTCATCACTTGTATGATGGAGACACCCGTCCACACCTATATAAAAAGGAATTAAAGGTAATGCTATGCCACTTCATAATAATCCCTATTATTATTATTACAGATATTTTATATATATATATATATATATATCCATCCATACTAGCATAGCAAGTGGATGTTAAATGATGGTATACACACACAAAAACACATATATATATTATCATCTGTGCTGGTACCACATAAAAAGCACCCAGTACACTCTGTAAAGTGGTTGGCATTAAGAACATCCAGCCAATGGAGCCTGAGCAGCCCCCAGTCTAACAGGCTCTGGCCAAACTGTCCAACCCATGCCAGCATGGAAAATGGACATTATATGATGATGATGATGATACACACACACAATGAGCTTCACTAGGTTTCTATCTACAAATCCACTTTGGTTTGCTTGAGGCTATATTAGAAGACTTACCTGTGGTACCATGCAGTGGAACTTAACCCAAAGCCATATAGTCGGGAGGTGAACCTCTTCACTACACAACCATGCCTGCACCCATTTTTTAAATTTAATTTTATATAAAAATCCAACATATATAAAAAAATAAGAATTATAATCATTTAAAGACAAAATTTAATACAAAAATCATTTACAAGGAAAGGTAATTGATAAAGAAAACGCTTTACTCACTTGAAGCGTTTGTAGAAATTGTCAAGACACTGTGGTCGATTATAAACAGCAAGAATAATAATGATAGCAGCAGAGGACACTTCGGTGAGTTGAGTTCCATGAAATACTAAAAATAAACCAAGACCTTGTATAATCCAACAGAGAATTTTTTTAGATCGGATATCAGTGACTGGTCCAAATCGATAGGATAAAAAGAATGAGAGTACACCAGTTACTGTGAGGTAAACTAGAAGAGAAATCCAGTACTCTTTGGTCAACAGGAACACATTCTGGTAAAACCAATGAAATGTGTAAAGCATTCCAGATACTCCAGACAGAAGAAAAGCAGCTGTAACGACTTTCTACAATAGAAATAACATCATAAGTGTAAACAGGAGTGAGTGTACATGTGTGAGAGAGAGAGAGAGAGATAGAAAGATTAAGAAATAGAGCATGAGAAAGAAAAAGAGGGAAAGGGAGAGAAAGAAATTCACATGGATATCATCATCAGCATTTTAAATTCATTTTTCCTTCCTTTCATTGTTTGGACAGAGTTTATTGAGGAAGATTTTCTATGGCTGGATGCTCTTCCTGTCACCAAAAAACTGTAATATTTCCCTATGTTTTGACATATTTTCACAGAATATTGGAAATGAATGACATTCGTTTACAACAATCACATGATGTCAAGACAAGATATACGAACACACACACACACACAGTGGGCTTCTTTCAGTTTCTGTCAACCAAATCCATTACAAGGCATTGAAATTAGAGAAAACATGCCCAAAGTGCTTTGTAGTGAAACTGAACCTGAGACCACGAAGTTGGGAACCAAACTCCTTAACCACATAGTCACACCTGCACCTATATATTCAATTATATGTGAGCAAAATGTACATGGCAAAATCAATAAGGCTTTTTGACAACCAACTTAGGTGAGTGGGGGTATAGTAATTTGCATCCTATCACTGCTCCTACTATGCAATGTTCATGGCCAAATCACATTGTATTGAAATTGTGCATGTGCACAGTAGAGGTCTCTCAGATATCAGTTAAGCAGGTAGCAAACATTTCATTGTTATAGGAGAAATGAGAAACAGAAACAATGCTGGGATATTTTTAGGCAACATGTGTGAAAGGAAACAGATAATGAAGACAATATGTGCAGTGCCACTGTAGGTTAACACTGATCATTGCATATATAGGTTTGGGTAGGAATTTTTGAGTAAGACTTGCAGTTGTGCATGCACACAAGTCTCCTCATCTCCACATCACTTATGTGTATCCAAGAAAAAGGTAACTGATTTGGGTTGAAATAGCTTGGCATAAGTGTTGTTACAGAAGTTGCTGTCTGAATGTAAAGAGCTGGAACAAATGCTGTTAGATAGAATGCCAACAGTCTCTAACAGTTCCATCAACTTAATGTTCTGGACTGGTACCTTTTTTTTTTCTCTCTCAAACCCAAAAGAATGAAGGGCAAAGTTGACCATGTCAGAATTTGCACTCAAATACAGGGTCAGAACAAATACCTAGCCAGAGCTCTAACAACTGCCAATCTGCTGCCTTAGTCTTTACTGCATGGGAGCTGAATATACTCGGTTCCATGCAGGTGCACTCAAGATTAGGGAAGCAAGTTAACCTGTTTTTGACAGTGAAGTTCTTTCCAAAATTATTCACACTTCATATGATTTAGTATGCACATTTTATTTTTACTGGACACTGTAAGGTGGAGGCGCAATGGCCCAGTGGTTAGGGCAGCGGACTCATGGTCGTAGGATCGCGGTTTCGATTCCCAGACCGGGCGTTGTTGAGTGTTTATTGAGCAAAAACACCTAAAAGCTCCACGAGGCTCCGGCAGGGGATGGTGGCGAACCCTGCTGTACTCATTCCCCACAACTTTCTCTCGCTCTTACTTCCTGTTTCTGTTGTGCCTGTAATTCAAAGGGTCAGCCTTGTCACACTGTGCCACGCTGAATATCTCCAAGAACCGAGAACTACGTTAAGGGTACACGTGTCTGTGGAGTGCTCAGCCACTTGCACGTTAATTTCATGAGCAAGCTGTTCCATTGATCGGATCAACTGGAACCCTTGACGTCGTAAGCGATGGAATGCCAACCGAACCGGACAATGTAAAGCAGTTGCAAAAACTATTTGCATATGATTAATGCATTACATCATCAGCAAAAATTTAATCAGTGCATTGAGGGTTAAAGATTATAATCATGATGATTATCATTCATATAAACACAATAAATATTGACATGTTTCTACCAGCAGGCCTTACCTTTGAAATCATCCGACTAATGAGGAATAATATAATCAGCACAGAAAAAATAATTCCAAGTACAGTTCCCATCAGGTAATGAAATGAAGAATTCCTGTGAAAATGCAAGGAAGATTCAGAAAATAATCAGTGTCAATAATCAAACATAAGCAGAATATGTCCAGATGCTACTATACTATCCTATACCTGCCCCATACAGTTTTACATCTGTATCTCTACAAATTTGGATATATTCATACAGTTCTTGAAATATGTCTTCATTTTTTTTTTACTGGTTTCAGTCATTGTGTTGTGACCATGATGGAGCACCACTTCAAGCACATCGACAATTTCAGTAATTGTCATGCATTTACTTTATCACTCTCAGAAGGATGAGATTGAGATCTGAACTCAAAACAACCAAATACCATGATGTATAATGTCCAATAATGTATTAAACCTGCCACTACCAAATTGCAAAACCATTTCACCCATGTTAACATGGAAAATTAGATGTCAAATAGTTAAAAAAAAAAAAGAAGTTAAATATAGCTCATGATAGAAAGTAGTTATACATACTGACTCCAGTGGTCTGCATTGGCAAACATCAGGATTCCAAGTCCAAAAGTGATGACTAGCCATATTTCAATTCCTAAGACAATAGCAAAAGGAAAATAAAAATCCAATTAACAATAGGAACAATTTAATCAAAATACAAGGCTCCTTTACAAATGATAAAACATAACAAAAATGTGATATCTCTAATACTCTTTATCCTGTCCCAGAAATCCACATTTATTTTAAGATTAAGTATCATGATCCTGCTTAACAAGAGATGTGCACAGTTACCTGTATCATATCCAGATAGATATCTAATTAATAGATAAAATACAAATAACTCCGAAACCCCAATGTCATAAATTAGTAGCATTGTACTGAATGCCTTGTGATATTTCTTTTGACACTTAGTATACTGAGTTTAAATCGTGCAACCCTTTCGTTACCAAACCGCCCAAAGCCGCCCGAAAAAAATTTTGATTCATGTGACCAAGCCGCCCAAAACCGTAATCAGTATGCGTGCGCGCAACGACCAGATGTTGTTGCGTACTAGTACCGAAAGATCGCCCATCACGTAAAGCTATAGTAATAGCATGTAAATAATGGGTTGAAAACCCCTTTTGGATAGATAAAGTCAAAGGCTGCTCGTGCGCCAATATTCCAAAAAATAATTATTTCACGTTCCCTTGGAAGTTTAATTCTTGACAACAATATACACACACACATCTATATCTATCATGCATAGACAAGTATTTATTCATAGAGTTGTCTCCCCTAATACTTATCCTCGGCCAGAGTTTCAGCTCTTATTTACTCTACCTTCATGTTGGCACTCCGTCACTTACGACATCGAGGGTTCCAGTTGATCCGATCAACGGAACAGCCCGCTCGTGAAATTAACGTGCAAGTGGCCGAGCACTCCACAGACACGTGTACCCTTAACGTAGTTCTTGGGGATATTCAGCGTGACAAGGTTGACCCTTTGAATTACAGGCACAACAGAAACAGGAAGTAAGAGTGAGAGAAAGTTGTGGTGAAAGAGTACAGCAGGGTTCGCCACCATCCCCTGCCGGAGCCTCGTGGAGCTTTCAGGTGCTTTCGCTCAATAAACACTCACAACGCCCGGTCTGGGAATCAAAACCGCGAGTCCGCTGCCCTAACCACTGGGCCATTGCGCCTCCACCTCTACCTTCATATCTTTTACTAAACATGAAACAGATTTTGCTAGCTTCATTTCTTACACGTCCATATAAACCTACTACACCCAATGCTCATGACTCACCTACCTTGCACCACCACACTAACATATACTTTTTGTATAGTCTGCCTTTTGCTTTAAGACAGAAACTATTTGCTGTCAACAGAGACAACAATGTCTGCCTTTTGCTTTAAGACAGAAACTATTTGCTGTCAACAGAGACAACAATACCAAAAATGTTTCCACTTCTTTCTTATTCTACCAGAAATACACAGCACTAATTAGTTTCTGTTAGCTAAGTAACAGAAATTATCAACTATGTGTGGTAAGCTGGTTGCACAGTTCACAAACTTCGTTTCATAGCTGTTCCTACTGATCACTACAGCTGAGATTCATCATCATCACCATTAACACCACGATTACACTGTGAAACACAATCTTTGTCCTTGGGTAGTGAATTGTTCTTTCCTGATTGTTTGCTTCTAGCAAGTATGAAAAATAGCTAATATTTCCTTCACATTTTGCTTTTGTTACATTTATTCAAACTCCAAAGAATTCTCTCAATACATGATTATGATGCTCCTCCACTACTCCTGCTCATGATCAGAGATGCACATACTACCAGTCACTGAGGAACATGCTTAAGTGTTTAAGATCAAGCAACTGACAAGCAAATCTGTGGTATTGAGCAGAATGTTTGCTATAACGATATTTCTGCTTCAACCAGTCAGTGCTGAATCTGTTTGAAATGTAATGGAAAATAGGGCAGTTTCAAAACATTGATGTCCAAGTCACAAAAGCTAAGTTTGAAGGGAATAACAGTTATTTCCTTTGGTTTCTAGATAGAAGCAAATAAGAAAATAACACTTACGGACCAAAGACAAAAAAAATTTTTTTTTACAGTGTTATCATTTAACATCAGTCTTCCATACTTTGACTGAGGACTGGTGGACCAGGAGGCAATAACAGGCTCCAATCTGATTTGGCAGAGTTTCTACAGCTGGTTGACGTTAGGAAGGGCATCCAGCTGTAGAAACTCTGCCAAACCAGATTGGAGCCTGGGGTCGCCTCCTGGTCCACCAGTCCTCAGTCAAATCGTCCAACCCATGCTAGCATGGAAAGCGGACGTTAAATGACAACGACGACGATACTATCATGTGCTGAACAGTTTAACAGGATTTGATGATTTGGCATGGTTTCTACAGTTGGATGCCCTTCTTTGCAATTGAAATTCCTGTTGCTTGTTGGTTTCCCAGAGATCCTAAGGCACCTTCTTCTGTACTTATTAATTGAAGTGGCAACACAGAACTGTACATTCCCCAACTCCCTTTGAACATAGCAAACAAAGGTACTTCCTATATATGCAACTGAGATTGTGTGTTCCGATTCAAACTTGCACTTTGACCCATGTCATGTTAACTTTTAGATGGTAAGAAATGAATAGGCTGAGTTGGAACTTGTCCCAACTCTGTGTTCTGAGTTCAAATCCTACCAAGGTCAACTTAATCTTTCATCTGTCTGGAGTTGATAAGCACCAATCCATGGTAATGGATTTGGCAGAACTGTAAGAATATCAGACTGGATGCCTTGTGGTATTTGTTCATGTTCTTTGTGTTCTGAGTTCAACTCCTGCCACAGCCCATTTGGGTGGCAGACTTAACTCATCAGCTCTTTAATACCACCATTTGATACGTTGGGTATCTTTAACACATTTCACTCTTTTACAAGCATTTAGGCCAGGTCTCTGGTTTGAGGATAATTTCCTCCCTCTCTTCCACCAGTTTCAGAGGCCCTGTAAAGGTTCAACAGACCTACCTTTCTTCTTGACAAAAAGATAAAGACCATTCTTCCAGGTATGTTAATTTGTCTGCAACTCTTCAACAAATTTTGCACAGATCGTCATTCCTACACACACACACACACACATATATATGTAAATTAAATAAATATTATTACTGTTATTAATAGTAATAATAATGATAATAATAAAGTGGCTAGAAAGTTTACACCTTTACAGGTAAAATAGAAACTAAATTCAAATTCAACAGGGTATTTAAATAACACTTGCTACAAACAGAGTCATCGCTCCAAAAGCATCAATTACTGTTATAGTTATTGCATTGGCTGTGTGTATATTAATAGTGAGTAATGGAATGCTTATAAACTAAGTGTATATAGGAATGCCTATAAACTAAATATATATAGAACAAGCAACCATAACAAAGGCATTCTTTAGATTAACACATAACAACAGTCAAGTGGTTGATTCCTTGCTAAGAAATTGTAGTTGTCTCACTGATTCTAATAAAAATAAAATTAAAACAACTAAAAAAAGGAAATTTGAGGAAAAGTCAATACATTAATTAATGAAGGCTTGCTTGTCTCATTAGCCAAAAAGAAGGGTTAGAAATGTTAAAGTGTTTACACATACCTTTTGTTCTCAGTTGTACAGAAAAATCATTTGTTGTACTGATTCGCACACAAGTTGAATTAAAAGGAAGCAAAGAAATTTCTTTGTTTTGAAACAACTTGTTACGTATGATGTTGAAACTAAATGAAGAGGCACTTGCCTCCGTTTCCAAAGCATTATCACCATAACTCACAGAATAATCATCGTTGATATTCAATTTCAACTAAACATAAAAAAAAAAAGAAAAAAAGAAGGGAAAGAAACTCATCAGTTATATAACTTTTGAATATTTGAAACATTTATGTGATCTAAATACAGGAGATAATTGGTAACAGTTTCCATCAGATGAACACCATTATATTAAGGTGAGGAAGAAAAGAGTAAAATTCCCAGAAGATCTGAGGTAAGCAGAATGAAGAATCTTGCCAAAAGAAAGCAAAACTGCTGCATTGAAATATAATTTACAATGAGATGGAAAACTAACACCTGATCTTTGGACTGATCACCATCATCATTTAATGACTATTTTCCAAGCTGGTATGGTCTGGACGGCTTGATAGGAGCTGGTTACAGCTGGATACCCTTCCTAATACCAACCACTTTACAGAATGTACTGGGTGCTTTTAACATAGCACCAGTACTGGTGCTTTTTACACACATACACATGTATAATATATATGTACGTGTATATATATATATATGTGTGTATGTGTATATATTATATACACACACACACACATATATATAGATTCAGATGAATATGATACTTAAGTTTAGGCATCAGAATTTAGTATGGTATTATCCATACAGTTTCAAAATAAGGTGATTAAAATCAAAATGAGCAATAAGGATATCCAAAAGTAATGCAATATGATCATTTCATACGACTCCATTTAATTGAGCAATGTAAACATTACATCAAATATGAAATGTAGAGCAATTTTCAGCTGCACAAAGATATAGAAATTTAATGAAATTACATTTAAACAGAAGGACATATTTTTATAATTAAATCTAAACTCTCCAAGTAGAAAGGAGGAATTTAGCCAGACCATACAGGTTAGCCTGTATGGTCTAGCTAAGTCAAAATGGTTTTTGGTATTCCCGCTTTCTACTTGGAGAGCTTAGATTTAATAATAAAAATATGTCCTTCTGTTCAAATGTAATTTCATTAAATTTCTATATCTTTGCTGAAAAGACTCTGAAGCAGAATTGGAGAAGTTCCGGGTTTGTGATGTTGCTATTATTACCCCTGCTGGTTATTCACTATCTTTGTAACATTGAAAATGTGACGAATAAGATATCACTTATTTGAAAAAAAAAAGTTTAGTGACATAAAGGGCATCTGTCTGCATAACAATGCTTTGACAATAGTATGTTCATCTAATCTCTGCTACCATGGAAAAAAAACAGATGCAAAACTGAATGAATATATTTTCCTACAAAAAGACAAGCAAATGCAGAATAGCTGAGTATATTGGACATATCAAACAACTAATTCAAATCTAGTGCAAGAATTCATTGTAGAATAGAGAACAGCTGCTCATCTAAATATTAGAAATTAGGTAGCAGAACCCATAGCTAATTTTATCTACCATTCTATTTAGAGTTGTCCCTTTGACCCCCATGAAGCTACAGAAAGTGGAACTAAATAACTGACCTCTGAGAACTGTGACAAGTTGTAATTTCTGTCACTTTTGGAGACACGGAGACATAAGCTTAAAGCAAATGTTACCTCTGTTTGAACTTGTATTGGTATTCATCCAGGATGAGATGATCCAACTCCAACTACTGAATCTATCATGAATTTATCCACTCTTCTGAATCTGATTAAAATGCTATACTTATTTACTCTAATTTACAAAATCAGTACAGATTTTACAGGGAAAATTAACTTGCAATACACAAGTATTCTAGTAAAAAAGAAATTTTAAATCATCTGATTCACCGTTAACAATTTCTTAAATAAGCTTTACATTATTAGATATTATGTTCAGAGTATAGATCCTTTCTAGAACGTTCACCTTTCATTTCTTTGGGATATATAAACTAGGTCCAATGATATATAGCAGTCATTTAACTGGTAAACCAAATTGCTTTTCAAAAATTGATCTGTTCTCAATCAAAGGGAATCAATATTTATTATCATTATTTAGGTGAGTATTGTGGTATACAGTTGGTTGACCAACAGAATGCTAGTCTGTACTTATTTTGTAAAGTTTTACATCAGTTTTTCATGCTAGCATGGATTGGACAGGTTGTCACAGTATTATTATTTCTTATTGAGAGCTGCTGCTCCCATAGACTGGTGCTCAAACTGGGAGGAGTGGACAGTTACTGATAAGAAAAGACCTAAACAGTGATGACTCATCCAACCCATACCAGCATGGAAAGCAAATGTAAAATAATGATGATGATGGGACCTAAACACAGGTAAACTCTGATTTATGCAGTCATATTAATGAACATATTCCAGCCATGACATCTGGCCTTGTTTACAGTCAGAGTGTATCTAAAACTTCATTCAAAGTGTCCTATTGTTTAAGCTGGCAGAGTGAGATTTGAGGAAGGTGTAGCTGCTATTTCAAGTAGGACAAGCTATGACGCAGAAGTTCTCTCATTGGTTTGAAATATTGTGCATTATCTTCTTTGGTAATTACAGTTCTGAGCGTCAATCAGTCAGAATCTCTTTAGAGCCAATAAAATAACTACTGAATTGTCAGAAAAGAGGTGATAGCAAAGAAAATTAACTTACCATTGGTGACATCCAGAGTTTATAAATATTTCGCTTTTCTCCAGGATAACAAAATATCCAAGTCTTCCATGTTTCTAAATTGTCATTTTGGATGGAAATAAAAGGCTTTGTGGAGTCTATTACAGTACCTAGAATACAATGAGTAAGATTTGATAATTTTAATATACATTGTACATGCAATCTATATATCATCATCATCATTTTCACATCTACTTTTCCATGCTTGCATGGGTAATAATAAACTTTGATGAGGTTGAGTTTTCTATGGTCTGATACTCTCCCTGTAATCAAGCTTCACTTTCTAGGTATGCCATTTTTATGAATGGAGATATTTTGTCTACAATCAGAAAGCACCTGTCTAGACAAGGGGAATACACTGTTATGCATGCACACACATACACATATGATAATGGGTTTCTTCCAGTTTCTGCCCACTAAATTTCACTCACAAGGTATTGATCAGCCTACAGTAGGGGACCCCCAACTAACAGCATCCACACAAATCATCTGCAGCCCTGTGACAAGAAGATAATCAAGACCTTGAAAGCCTACTTCAGACATGAAATGCACGAGAAGATCATTGATGTTATGGAAGAAACTGAACGTGATATTTTTACCCAAGAAGTTGCAAAGTGGATCACCATTTTGGATGCCATGTACATGTTAAGCATAGCTTGGAAGAAAGTCTCTAGCCAGACAATCATTGTTGGATCAAAGCTGGTTTTGTTTTGGCTGAAGAATCAAATGGAACAATAGATGTTAACGAAGATTTGATCCTGCCTTCACTGCCTACTGGACTGACCAAAAAGCAATTCGAGAACTGGTTGTCTGTAGATGATGGTGCTGTTGTTGCCCCAGAGATCATCACTGAAGAAGAAAATCTAGACAAGATCATTCATGACATTTGGTAATCTCAGAAGGAAACCAAAGGAGATCAAGATGGCAATTCTAACATTGATGTTGATAAAGGGTTCTAGAGCCTCCAACACAAGCTGAAATGAGACACTATCTACCTCGATAAGAAAGTTGCCTTGGAAGTTTTGATTTCAGTGATATGAATCTTTTTAGAACTCTTAAGGGAAAAATCAATGCAGAGTTGCGAACAAAATGTCCAGCAAAGCAAACAGCACTTGACAAATTTTTCATTCAATGACATTGTTTATGTTTTTATTCATGTATTCACATATGTATGTATTTTAATAAATACACATGTTTAATCAATCAGCGAATTTTGTTCCCTCTGTTAATAAATCCTTTGTTTAATAAATCCAAAATAGGCAGTCCCAAGATGGATTTGTAAAGTGGGGTCTCCTGTAGAAGCTACTCCAGTACATCATGAAGAAGCTATAGAGAATATTTTATGTTGAGTTTTTAGATTTAGTTGAGATTCATTATTTTCATATCACGTGCTATTTTTCCAGGATCCTCTTTCATTTGACCAAGATATTTAAAATTTTTGTTGCATTTCTGATGTCTAAGGATGGATGCTTATGCATATGAGTTCTTTTTCAACTGTAATTCTGGAGAAGTGGGGAAGCAAATTTACCTTATCCTGTCTTACTAATTTTGCCCCGCTTAAATTTGTCTTTTATATGCTTAAAGAGAACAGTGATAATTTTCTGAAATAGCGTTCTGAATATGTTATAGTTTTTACTGCATTTAGAAGTCTTTACTTGGCTAATATAGTTTTGGCAAGGTAGTGAATATTTGTAAAAAAAATATAACTTTTTCAAAGACAAAAAATGCAGTAAATATTACTCGTTGTGCCCCACCTACCCTTACTGGAAACAGGAAAAGCAGACTTTCGGAAATAGCTGTTTGTTTCCCCGTTTTTGTCGGGATTTTCCTCCTTTTTTTTTTTTTTTTCGCGCATTATTTTAAAAGAAGAATTCTAAAAATTTCTGTCATTTTATCTTATTCTACTTTCTGAAACATTTGTAACTCACATTAAAAGAAAAAAAATCATACCCAACTCTTCCCTCCTTCATTGAACTTTTCACAAAAGTCAAACACCCACAAGTGGATGTGTGAAAAGCGAAATTTAAAGAATTTGAAAAGTGTATCAATAAAGCGACACTTTCAGTCATATATTTAAACTTTATCTGCTAACTCATCAAATTCAATAACATGAAATACAATTTCAGTAACTAGTATTTTTTTACTTTCTTTCTTCAGATTTCTGCATGACCGAAAACGTATTTCTTGAAAATATCAAATAAAGATAGGCATTTTAAAGAGGGTTATGAAGAAACGTAAGTTGGAAGGGACAAAAAGAATAGCTAATCCGAAACTCCGTTCCTCGCAACAACAAAAAAGGAGGAGGCGGGGAATAAATATTTCAACGTTAAGATTATTGTAATCTACATCCTCGAAAATGTACTTTTGTAAAATTTCATTATAAAATATTCCTTTTTCAGAAAACTATAAGGAAATAAAGCCGAAGAGCACCAATCAGTAGTTATACCATATTTAGTACTTTTATCTGATTTTATTCAAGAGGAAATATGTTACTCAATTAAGAGTAACGTAAAATTTCAAGCAAACCATATATATATATATATATATTCATTTACTTAAAGAAAAAAATTACGCCGCCATCCTACACATTTACCTGAAATTTGGGGTATGCCTTTATCTTATTTAGAATAGAACAGCTGTATGTATGTATACATCGACAAGAAAGACAATAAACACACCGTAACATAGAATACACTCGTAAAACAAAAATTAGAATGCGGAATGAGTTGCTTTCATGATTCGGACGGGTCTCAGATGAAAAAAAAAAAAACCTCTCTCCTTAAAACAATCCGTTCGAAACTTCAAAACTAGTCGGCAAATAAAGTTAATTTTCACAAATATAAAATATATGCGTACGTTATTCCTATCAATTTTCAAAAAATTGGTTATTCCGGTAACAAAAAAAAGTAAATAAACTAGCCTGGGGGGGGGGGGACCAGACTGGTTTTTTTTTTCTCCCAGAGTGAAGGTCTTTATATTGACCGTTATTCCTTCTCAATTTCCAAAAGTTGTTGTCTATGTACATAGACGATGACCTCCAGTACAAAATAGAAGTGACCACATAGAAATAAAATGCTGCATTTTTCATTCAATTTACAAATACATCATTTTATCTGTTAAGTTTAATTAAGCTGACTTAGTTTCATTTTATTGTCTACCTTATAAATAAAACATCACACAATTTTTGTAGACATTACAGAATACCTCACATATAGTGGAAATGTCATTACTTTAATGAAGGAAATTCTGATTACTAAGACTAATTAAATTGATTTAATTGTCATAAACAATAAAACGGTACACCTTAGAATTTTGATAGATATTCAGGGATTCCATATGCGTTGTGTAATTCAGTAGGGAACCTGTGACTCCTGAGATTAATTAACCTGACTTAATTACCATTTTATAGTGTTTTATAAACAATAAAGTGAAGTTGTCAAATCTGTACGTAAAATAAATGAACTCCAGTGCACAACAGAGAAACATGTTGGAATCTTCGAATGTCTACAAAACTCTTATGGTTTATAAATTGTAAACAGTGATCAATTTTAATTAGTTTTAATAATCATAGGCTCCCTCAATTGTTTATAGAATTTTATATACACTACAATTGCAGCGTGGAAGGTGTTTATAAGCCATTTAAAATAACACACAAAAGCCGTCAGATTCACTTCAACGTTTCAATTTAGTTGAAGTGAATCTGACTTCTTTTGTGTTATTTTAAATGGCTTATAAACACCTTCCACGCTGCAATTGTTTTCGTTCCAGCACACGATCTCAGATCAGGTCGCTTGCTATGCAAGTACATCTCCGTAATATATACACTACATTGTCTGGAAATTCCCGAATGACTACAAAAAGTCTAAGAGTTGTTTCATAAAAGAATAAAATATACTATAGAAAGACAATCAATTCAAGGCATAACTACAGGGTTTTACCCCCCCAGACTTTGGGAGGTCATAACTTTCAGAAAAATGAATATTTTTTAATGAAATTTTCTATGCATATAGTATTTACTATGTAGAATCCGAATGTACAAAAATTTCCGGATCCAATTTAATTGATCTTAAAAGTCACTCAAAGTAAAATGATGATTTATTATTTGTATATTTGGTGAAGGATGTAGTAGTATATTGTTTCTATGTGGTCTTCTCCGTTTTTGTAGCGGAGGTCATTGTTTACGTTAGATTCAAAAAAAAAAGTTTAACGACAAAAGTTGTAAAAAGAAAAAAAAAATGCGTTATAAAAAAAGCTTACAATCTGCAACGTCGTCACAAAGATTCTGCGAAGAAAGAGAAGCAACACCGTTCCGAGATGGAATAAGATGAAGGATGAGCAAGAGAAGGATCACATCCATAATTACAGATGTTAAATCTGAGATGTTCAATCGATATCATTACAAAATGTTCGCCGCTTAAGTTTAGGAAACCCGCTCGACGCCATGTTGAGTGATTTTGATTTCTGTCGACCGTTTCTTTCTTTTTTCTTTCTTTCTTTTTTACTTCTTTTCTCTTTCTTTTTTTCTTTCCCTCTTTTTTTCTAATACACCTTGTTTACAAATGAAAATAATACGCAGTGCTCCAGCATGGCTGCAGTCAAATGACTGAAACAAGTAAAAGTATAATAATAGTAAATTTGGTAATTGTTCAGTTTGGTTAAATCAAAAAAGTAAACAAAAATTAAGGGGAGAGATTTTAGAGGAATCGTGGGATCTTTACCCTTGGCCGGCCAAAGGGTAAAGATCCGAATCGTGGACTATCATTCAATTAGGAAAAGCTGGAGACAGCATTCGGCACTATCATGGTATTAGCTGTCAGAATTGAAAGTAGAACTGACAAGGAACGTTACTGCTGGTTTGAGTTGATTCTTTGGCTACTGACTAGCCGGAGCTATCTATCTGTCTGTCTGTCTATCTATCTATCTATCTATCACTCGTTCACCTCTGTTTGTGTCCGTAGAATTTATCAAATTAGAAAACGCAAATTTAATATAAAAATATATTTTCTGAAATTGCAAATTATTTAAAATATAAAAATATAATTTTCAACAGAGAATTTATCAAAATAGAAAACAAATGAAGTTTGAAGTTTAAAAATAATAGGATCGACCACTCACGACTAGCTAGCGCGGACACGCGACTGCGTGTTCGGGACCACTCTGCTTTAGTAGTACCAAGGGGCAAATCTGTTGTCGCCAGTGTTTATGTTGTGTAAAAAGTAGTGTAAAAAGTTAACTTATCTACCCCTTAATTTATATTTACTTTTTGAATCTAACCAAACTGAACAATTACCAGTGAATTTAAACATTACATCGGAAGAGGAAGTGCACTAGTAATACAAATAGTAATTGAGTCATCGTCATCATTTAACGTCCGTTTTCCAAGCTGGCATGGGTTTGACGAGAGCTGACCAGATGAAGGGCTGTTCAGACTCCATGTCTGTTTTGGCATGGTTTCTACGGTTGGATGCCCTTCCTAACGCCGATCACTATACAGAGTGTGCTGGGTGCTTTTACGCAGCACGGACACGAGTGCTTTTTACGTGGCATCAGCACCTATGTTTGCTGCGAAATTCCTTCCTAATCATAGACTTACACAGTTCAATATCAACAGTGTAAATGTTACTTGTTTTGTCTGCTGGTACAAGTATCCCCGGAGCATTCTTGAAGTCTATACATATACATCTATACATATGCATATATACATATACATCTATATACATATTGGAGGCGCAATGGCCCAGTGGTTAGGGCAGCGGACTCGCGGTTTCGATTCCCAAAGCGGGCGTTGTGAGTGTTTATTGAGCGAAAACACTTAAAGTTCCACAAGGCTCTGGCAGGGGATGGTGGCGAACCCTGCTGTACTTTTTCACTACAACATTCTCTCACTCTTTCTTCCTGTTTCTGTTGTACCTGTATTTCAAAGGGCCAGCCTTGCCACACGCTGAATCTCCCTGAGAACTACGTTAAGGGTACACGTATCTGTGGAGTGCTCAGCCACCTGCACATTAATTTCACAAGCAAGCTGTTCCGTTGATCGGATCAACTGGAACCCTCAACGTAGTGCCAACCAACCATATACATATACATATATATATATATATATATATATATATATATATATATATACATATATATATATATTGTGTGTGAATGTGTTTGTATGCATATATATATGTGAGATAATAGTTTCAGTATTAATAGTGAAAGTATATAATAGTTTTAGTATTAAAACTAAAAGTAGAAAACCTTTGAGCATAAACTTTAATGTAACAATAGAGATATTGTGTAAAATTTTCAGTGAAAAAGCTCATTGTTCAATACATGTTGGAAGTGTCTGATCAAAAGCTTTGATCCACTCCATTACTGACTGAAGACAAAACAGTTTAAAAAGCATTTAAAGTTTTTATTCTTTAAAGGATGTTCAAGTCTATGACAAGATAGAAAATGGGGACAATCAAAACTTGAAAGTTCAAAGATTGAAATCCAGAATTTGAAAATATTAGCTAAAGATCTGTGTGTCAACAATATTCTAATTTTGGAAAGTATCCCCAAACCAGGATTCTGGTTTCAGGATACTTTCCTCATAAAATTTTATACATCTATTGATCTGTGAAATTTTGTAGGCCTCAGTAAATTTAGTTGCTATGAAAAGTGGAAAAAATATATTTTGTAATAAGAATTTTCAAGACTCATTTTTGTAGTTTACAAATTGGATGAAATACCTTGTGGTATTTATTTTGGTTTTTATATTTGTGTTCAAATCTTACTGATATTAACTTTGCCTTTCATCCTCCTGGAGTTGATAAATTGAATACTAATTTAGAGTGGTGGACTGCTGAAAATGTAAGAATATCAGGCAAGGTACTTTGCATTTGTTCCAACTGTTAGCATTCTGAGATCAGATCCTGTTGTGGCTATTTGTGTTATAGACTTTATCATCTTGTTTAACATCACCACCTGTACTTTGAGTGCATTTAATAGGGTCCACTCAGTTGCATGCATTTAGACCATGATTCAGGATACCTTCCTCTCTCTGTCTTACTAATCTTGGAGGCCTTAAAGGGGTCATAGGCACTACATTTTCTTCCTGACTAAATGATAGAAATAACAAAATTGCAAACTTTTCCACTCCTCACAGTAATTAAATATACTGTTGGATTTATTGTAAAAAATTTAACACTGGGGATAAGGAAACATGTTTGGTAGCAAAAAAATAAATAAAACTACTTTTTGTTGTTGTCAAAAAGCAATAAATATCAATTGATGTTTCATTTTTCCTTTTCTTGTAGAGGTTTCTGTGTTTCTTGGAACAATTCATAGAGTTGACCAAGTTGTTCTGAATTAAAGCAATCCAAAAAGTCTGAGGACAAATTTTCTCCAATCACTCCAGTGCGATTTTTGTGACTGAGCTGTTTAGCTATAGTCACATAATATTTCTGTAAAATAAAGAAAAGTAAACAATCATTAATCAAGTAGTTTTTTTTCCTGTATTCATTTTGAGTGTTAAATTTTGATTAGAAAATGTTTTAGGCTCACTGTTTTAGTTTAAAGCTTAACTACTTATTTTCCCTGAAGTGGTATCCCTCAGTAATCAGTCCTACAATTCCAGGTATTCTTTTATGTTGTTACATCATTTTGTGTTTATCACTCAGACTATTTATACTTCTCAGTTATCTAGGATTTGACATGTAGTGGTAAGACAAAGCTTTGATGAGTAAGTCTGACAAAATTGAAACATGTTTACAAGTGTCATACCTAACAATGATAAACTCATTCTCTACTGCATTTGTGCTCTCATTCTACTTATAATTTAAATTTCAGGGTTGTCTCCCTTGTTCAGGATTTTTATCACTAAGCTCAATAGAGTTTTTTTTTTATTTCCTCACTTCTTGTGTAATATGAATCTGTTAGAATTTTTCTGATTCACTACGTTAGGTATATTAGCAATCATTAAATTTATAGGTATTTGGCATGGCTCTATTGTTGAGAAGTTCATTTCCCAAGCATGTGATTTCAAGTTCAGTCCCCCAGTGCAGCACCTTGAGCAAGTGTCTTTTATTATAACTCTGGGCCAACTAAAACTTTTGAGTGAATCTGGATTGAAATTCAATAACACCTGTAGTGTGTGTGTGTGTGTGTGTTAATTTACATTTGTGCTCTATGGAAATCACAAACTATGAGCAGTGTTGTTGTTGCTTCTCCTGTCAACAAATTATCTACTTGCTTCACACCAGTATTTCTCAACCATTTTTTAAATCAGAGGATCCCTTTGATTCCAATGTTACTTGGATGAATTCTCATAACCATTCAATGCTTAAAAATTCTTATAATATTTTTATAATTAAATATTTTTAGGAATTGTATAAAAAAAATTGTTAAAATATTTTGTGCATTCATCATCATCATCGTTTAAAGTCCGCTTTCCATGCTAGCATGGGTTGGACGATTTGACTGAGGACTGGTGAAACCGGATGGCAACACCAGGCTCCAATCTAATTTGGCAGAGTTTCTACAGCTGGATGCCCTTCCTAACGCCAACCACTCAGAGAGTGTAGTGGGTGCTTTTACGTGTCACCCGCACGAAAACGGCCACGCTCGAAATGGTGTCTTTTATGTGCCACCCGCACAAGCCAGTCCAGGGGCACTGGCAACGATCTCGCTCGAAAATCCGACGGGAGCCAGTCAGGCGGTACTGGCATTGTAGAAGTATAACCAATTTTATTGCACATTAAATTTTAACAACAAAATCTTACATGAACTTCCAAGGATCATATGGACCCTTGTTGAGGACCACTGATTTACACCTTCAAAGAGGTATGAAATAAGAGATCTCTTATTTGAAAAACAGGTAAAGGTTAGTGATAGGAAGGGCAACTGGTTATAAAACAATGCTTCAATAATATATTTTACAAAAGAAAGACAAAGTAAAAAAAAAAAAGGTGAGAAAGAAAAGAAAAGAAAAAAACATCAATGCAGTACCAAGTGCTTCAATGGGTTGCACAACACAAGGTTCAACAGAACTTACTGAAGCAAGCCAGCACGCTTGCAGCATTACCACAGGTGATAGTGAGGCTGAGGATTGGAAAAATCAAGCACCCTCATGGGTATCACCTAACTTCTCTGTAAGGCAAGCTGCCAACGATGACAAGAACTTCACCGTTAGTGGCCCATTCCTTCCAAATGTCTCAAATACCACATATTGGAAGAGATAGTTCACTGCCAAGTCCCGATACTTCAGTGTTTTGTTCCATTCAGTTACAGAAGCAACGACTCTCCCATTTACTGCAGCATCCAGGATGTGGGAGGGAACAAAAGAGTGACAGACTGTAGCATCCCAGATGAGGGACCTACATCTTACCCAGGGTCAGAGGGTAAGTCCATCTGATCGCTTCCCATCACTTCTGGATAATCCTATTGGCTCCAGAACTGAGGGGATATTAATCTGAGCCAGGGCTCACTTAATGATTAAGTTTAACTTGGTGTGACAAGTGAAATGACTAGCATTTAAGTGGCATAACAGATTCTGAAGACCTGTGGGATCAAGGGGCCTACCACAGCGACATCTCAGTCCCCTACAGACGTCAGCACCCATTCTGAGTGTGATGGAGATGCAGAGCGCATCAAGGCTGAGTAGGCAGGGCATCAATTGAGTCCCCCAAGAATTTTGCACAAGAAAAAGTAGGCAACACCTTAAAAATTGATCAGATTGATCAAGGAGAGAGTTGAAAGTAACACCTGAACACAGATTGTCCCATAATCTCTACTTCCATCAATCCTCAACTGTAATAAGAACTGACAAACCATGCTCTCTCCACTGTAACAGAGCTTCATCTA
Organism: Octopus bimaculoides; assembly: GCF_046866305.1. Taxonomy (NCBI): domain Eukaryota; kingdom Metazoa; phylum Mollusca; class Cephalopoda; order Octopoda; family Octopodidae; genus Octopus; species Octopus bimaculoides. The sequence goes on from NC_142933.1 coordinate 27,977,696, forward strand.
TCTCCCTGTTGGAATTAGTCCATGTTAGAGAGGAGAAGATGTTGCTTACTGAAGGGGAGCAATAATATATTCATCTAAACTATGTTAGCAGGAAAATAGACATAAAAATTTAAGAACCTTTGTAAGATTAGAGAGAAAAATTAAAAGTTTATTCTTCAATAGAACTGGGTGAAGGCATAGTTTTTTTTTTCCCATTAATCAAGAAGGAAGGACAGACTAGTTTGAGGATATCTTCCAGGGTCTCTGGATGCAGAAGGGCAGGAGAGAAGAAAGTATCCTAAGACTAGAGACCTGGCTCAAAAGTTTAGAACAGAGTAGATTACACTAAAGATACTCAAAGATTAGCTGATGATGTTAAACTAGATGACAATCTACTGAAATTCTCTAATTTCTGTTTGATTCCACAGTGTGACAATCTGAACAGAGGTCTTCTAACATAGTTGTGGGTCAACTAAAGTCTTGTGAGGGAAATTTGGTAGACAAAAACTGCGGAAGTTTATTAGAGGGCCTGTTGCATTCTTGGGTGGTACATTTAATTCATTAGCTGTTTTAACATTACCATCTTGTACTTGGGTACTTTCAATGGAGTCTTCTCTGCTGTATTTGAACCAGGTCTCCAGTTTGAAATTAACTTTATCCGTCTTAGGAGCAAGCCCTTCTTTCTCATGAAAAAAACATTTCCTTTTACTTTCATGCCATCATTACTTTGTAGTACGTGCATAACGGATGTTTTTATTTATGTAGATAATGGCTTAATTTTTCTGAAATAAGCACCAATAATTATAAATATCAAAATACCATGAATTTATTAAGAATAGTTGTACCTTATAATATAAATTTTTTTTAACGCTTCATAGACCTGAAATTACCATTCTAGTAAATTCTTTTTTTTGCCCTTTCCTTATCAGTACCCAATTTTTGTGGGGGTGAAACTTTTCTTCAGTGCCCAAACTCCATCATTCTGTGTTTCTACACACCCCATTCAGTTGTCTTTGCCGTGTAATAACAAACACACACGCATACAAGAATAAAAGGACCCTACCGTCCATTCATGCATAAATATATCTGCTTGCTTGGTGTTTGAAGTTTTGTTATGGCGAAACTCATCTTTAACATATTGGTCTCCGATTGCTCTGTAATGAATGGGAAGGCCCTGATGGATTTTCAAAATAGCTTTATACAAGGCTTTTACACGTCTCACATGTCCTGAATTACTCGCCATAGTAAACGTTTATTATTCTGCTTAATTTAATATTATCATTAACACAATTATCACAGATAATTAAAAAGTAACATTAGATGCTAAGGAAATAGTTCCTAGCTTAGGGATTTCTGTTGTTTCTGAAGTCAATTCAAGCTATGGATGAACGTTGCTTCCATTCTTCAAGGGACGGTGAAGTAAGTTCAATTTATGAACTGGCATCAATTATTGTTTTCCTTACAAAATTTCCATTGTGTCCATTACTGTTGTGGTCGTTGTTACTATTAGATGACCACACAAAACTTTTGCTGTGTTACAACCACGTGGCACAAGGTGATCGAGGGTCAAATTGACGTTTCGTTTATTTATTATGAAACACACATCAATCACGTGACCTCCAAATAATAACAGCTGTACGTTTGTGAGCTAGCAGCTTAATTTTCTTTTTTCTTCTTATTTCATATTGCTTTCTGCAATTTATTTTGCTTTACCATAAACTAATTTAGAATATTTAGTAACAACTTTTATCAGTAAAATAACCAATTCTTAATAGAAATTGTTGTTTTAGTTTTCAAAGGTTTTACATTTTTATAACAAAATATAATAAAGTTTTTGTTATTTTAATGTTTATATATATATATATATATATATATATATATATATATATATATATATATATATATATAAATATAAAATCTGTACATCGTTTATTTTGTGCATAATTTGTAGTATATATTTGAAGTGAAATGCTAATTATTTCGTTATTAGTGTTTAGCTAGCTCTGTATATTAAATAAGAGGTGGGGAGTGACGTCATCTTGTGAGTAATGTCTTCCCGTAGATGAGACGTCTGTGGTGGGTATTGAGAAATTATCTTCACTGATATCCTCACAGGTTGACGGACAAAGATGTCTGACCGAAAAGCGGAGTTAGAACGTAAGAAAGCTCGTCTCGAGCAGATGAGAAAAGAGAGACAAGAAAAGGAACAACGTCGCAAGTTAAAAGATGTAAGCTTTTCGATTTGTCATTATTCTTTAGTCGAGGCTGCGTGGAGATTGGAGCGATTCCGGCTTAAATCCATTTAATTAATGCTGTCGAGATAGGCATACTGTATTCAAACATTGTATTCTGTATTCACAGAACCCTTTTGACTTTGTAAGACGGTCAACAATTTCCATGTATGTATGTAAGATTGATGAAATCGTATAAATCGTCTGTCTTTTAAGCTTCATTATGGAGATTGCAACCGTCCGTTTTTCTTCTCAAATACAGTTAATGCTTCGACATTGTCTTTCATCCACCAGCAAGGAAAGAGATGAGTGGATATAATAATATAATAAATATAAGTTGTATATCAGTATTGAATCAATTATCTATATCTTATTGTCTTAGAAAATATGCTTTGCTGTCTGACGGGGGGATTAAAGTATTATGGCCGTTCTTCTTTAAAGCTAACGCCTATTTTTGAGGACAGCTCAACTCTTTCATTCTTTAGCATTTTGTGACCATATTTAATATTTATTTTGCTGTTGTAGCTTATCATGATATGAAATTGTGCATATCATGGTATTTATATGTATCTCTTAAATTTTGTTTTAGCCTGTTATCGTTGTCAGCTGTTGTCGTTGGGAATGGGTTTGTAAGACATCAACATAATTTATGTTTGTGACAAGTGATGTGGTTGCGAGGCGGAGTTCATGGGGAACTACGTTCGCCATCCGCTTTCGATTCTAAGAGTGCTCCTTTCTTTTATGCCACAGATACCATTTTTGGTAACGCATAGATGGTTATACTCTCCCTTAAAGAAAAAAAAAAAAAGCTGCACCGTAATGTCAATGTAATAAATGAATAAATAAATTTAAAAAATAACCAAGTTTACTAAAGAAAATCGCTGTCTGAGAATTCTTTGGAATATAAATTTCAAATGAAGCAGGGCAATTAAAATTCAGACGATCGATCATATATATGATCATTCGAAATTAATGATTTTTACTCTTTTGCTGGCGGAGACGGACTATATGTAACCTGAACCTCCCCCCCCCCTTTTTTTTTTTTTTTTTTACGGAATCCCACGTTTTAGGCTATGGAGATTCCGATTCAGTTGGCGTTTGTAAATATGTCTATATTGTATATATAGAATGAAAGTGCCGAAGGAGAAAAGATTTAATATGTATCGATTGCTTTCTTACAGAAAGGTAGATGGTAAGAAAGAGAGTATATGATTGTGTGTACTATTTCCACTGGTACAGATGTGTGTGTGTGTTACTATGTCATATTTGGAACTTCACACCTTTGAATTTAGATACAGTTCTATATTGACAATGTTATTTGGCTTATTGCTGGTGGTTCGTGATCTACCACTTATGATCAAAGGCGTTACGGCAGTGTCCCTCCTGTTTTATTTTTCAGACATATTGTAACTAGGATTACGTTATTCAATGCATTAAAAAAAAAAAAATCTATTTTGAAAGACGGTATGGTGTGATATGAGGGAAAGTGGACTGTTATTTCTAACAAGTCGAGTGACTACACAGGGTCTCTGCTTGTTGAATTTAGATCCAGTTGGAAGGATGTCAAAGAAATAAGCACCAGTAATGTGTGTGTGTGTATGAAGCTAATATTTTCTACCACGCAAAAAGTGTTACGAGAGAAATCAATGTGTATTGTTTATGCAGTAACATTTGGTGCAGCAGATATGGATTTCTGATCACTAGAAAAATACTGCCATGTATTTGGTCAGTTAAATATAACCTTTCCTTTTTAGTAAATAAAATCTATCTCAAGTGTTTCTCTTGGCATGGGTTGGCATGAGAATTGACAAGAGGTGGGCAGGGATGGACAAATTTTCCTGTTCTTTTGTTTCGATCATTAGACTGTGGCCATCTCCAGGTTTAGATAATTAATGAGCCTTACATATTTTTTAATGTAGTACTTATTCTATCTGCCTCTTTACCAGACTGCTTAGTTATGGGGTTGTAAACAAATCAACACCAGTTGTCAATCAGTAAGACAAACATTAAGATGTACATACTCATATATATATATATATATATATATATATATATATATATATATACACACACGTGCATATCTACTCACACACAGATGGTGAGCTTTTGCACAGGTTCTGTCTATCTTCCAAATTCACTGATAAGGCATTGATTGGCCCTGAGAAGTAACAGAAGACACATGTGTAAGGTTTTGTACAGTGGGACTGAACCTGTAATCATGTGATTGCAAAATGAACTTCTTAACCACACAACCATTTATATAGCATTTTCAATATTGTATTTTCAATTTTTGAAACATGTCTAGCACATTGGCAAAAGGATGTAGAATTATCTGGTTGCAAGCTATATTTTTTTCTCATTAGGGTGACTTAGGGAGTAAAATAGTTCCCTATTTAGTTATGAGAGCTTATTAGTAGTCCATTTGAGAACTGCTGGTCTATCTGTCAAACAAAATGGAAATAAAACTATTGGAACATAGTCTTCTAATTCTAAGAAATTAATATGTCAGATTTGTCTTTTGTCCTTGTAGAGTTAATAGAGTACCAGTTCAAAACTGGGGTTGATGCAATTGATTAGGCGTTCCTTCCAAATTTCTGGCCTTTGCCTCCGTAAGAACTTATTTAAGGGTGATGGATTGGTAGATTGTTAGTGTTGGACAAAATGCCTTGTGGTATTTGTTCCAACTCAGCATTCTGAGTTCCACCAAGGTCAACTAATCCTTTCACTCTTTCCAGGTTGATGAAGTACCAATCAAGTACTAGAGACAATATAATTTGACTTCTTCTTGCTCAGGCTTTGTGCTTATGTTAGAAACAGTCATCATTAGTCATTATATTGATCTTGGAATTCAACTGGTACTAAGTTTATCTGGAAATGGTTAATTATCAGAGTTGAATTGTGATGGGAGTCAATATAATCATAATCAACTGTACTCTCCCACAAAATTTGAAGCAGTCTGCTTATGAAAATAGTTTTGATTTAAAAAAAATACCCACCATTTTTGATGGGAGAAATTATTGACACTGTTCTTTCAATGAAGTTGTTGGATGGATTTTCTTGTGCCATAATTTTAATAACAAAGTTTATTTCCTCTAGTCTTCTCTTTAATAGTAGTATCAACACAGTAAAGACATTTTTTTTTTGCATGTCAAGAGTTCTTTGAACATCCAACATAGTTTCCTTTGTTCCATTTAAGTCTTAGATCATCTTTACATGAGCCAACAAGGGAGTCTCTATGTTATAGCTCAGTTTACTAGAAAAAGTGAAATTTCTCTCTACTATCTTAAAGAAAAAAGTTATATTGATAATGTAGTCCAAGATACTTATAGCTAAATAAAAGACAAGATTGTCAGAGATAGACCATCTTTGATCATAAGTCTGCTTGCTCTGTCTGGGCTGATGTAGGGGCTGCAACAACAGCTAATTTTCTTTTCTACTAGAAAGTGCAGAAAACATTATGATTAGTATCGGCCGTTTCAGCTAAACTAACTTAATACATACACATTATTATCCTAATCTCCTTTAATCCCAGCTTTACTTTGGTATTATACTCTGTAAGTTAATATAGAATTAGTTCATCTCTTGTACATATCTCTTTTTATTCAGACAAATTTAGTTTTTAAAATAGATTGATTGGGCAGATGGTGTAGTAAGGTGGTAAGTTATTAGTGAGCTAAGTGTGTAACATAATTTTAATTCCCAGTTGGAACTGTGATATATCCTATACTATTAATACCTTTGAGAGAAGTATGAATGTCACAACATGGTATTTCTTTCTAAAAATCTATAACAAAACATTGTGTGTTTTAAGACAGTGTCATGGTTGGATTTTGCCATTTGTCCTTTTGTAATTAATGAGTACTTGTAATAATCATGTGTCAACTTGATTGATTTAACATCCTCTCTCACAAAAGTGCTCTGGATTGGCAAGATTGTTAGTATTGGACAAAATGCCTTTATTCGGTTGTCTCATTCTATTATGTTTTCAAGTCCCGTTGAAGTTACTTTTTTCTTTCATTTCCCTGGGATCAATAAAGTAATGGAACCAGTCCAGTACTAGGTTCAATGTAATTGACTATTTCCCTTCCCTCAAAATTTCTGACTGTGTGACTAAACTAGAAATAATTATTTATTAGGAAATTAAGTAGCAAAATTGGTAGAGCATCAGATGAAGTACCTTGTGATAGCTATGAAAAAGTAAATATCAGTCCAGTTAGTTTCTCTTCACTTGTTGCAGTTCCTTTTACTCTATGATTTAGCATTATTTTGTTGTGATAAAGTCAAAGTGAACTAAGGTAGCTGTTAGTGTTTTTACTGTAATTGAATCATTGTGGCTTATAAAGAAATAATAATATCATTGTAATTATCCTTAGTTTATTGTCCATGTTTCCATATGTTGAGTCTACACAGTGTATTTCTCATAAGGTCCAACATTCTAGGACCAGATCAATGGCTTACAATTTGTGTTGTCAAGGTTACAGTCAATATTCCAATTTCTTTCCAAAAGCCAGTCTGAAATTACAAAGAAACCACTGAGTCTTCTCACTTGATTGTTACTAAAAAAGATTTCCATTTACTATGGTTGAAAGCCTCTTTTTTCCCAGTCCTCTAACTCCAGCAGTTTTCTCCATTGCTCTCCAAACTACTCCAATCATCAGCAGTTGTTTGACACTCTCTCTTCATCTATTGAGAACATCTGTCACAATTTGTCTCATAGTTACTTGAAGCTCCTGACTCAGATACTTCTACATTAACTCTGCTAGGATGGAGGCCAAATAGTTTCCTATATTGAACTGTCTGCAGCAATTAGTCCTCTCATCTTCTTTTATATCTTTGACTGGAAGACTGACTCATCAAGCAGTCATGGTTTCTTCTCTTCAAATCCAGCCTGTAACCCTCCATTACTATCTCTCTCCTTATTGGATCATCTGATCATACCTACTCTTGCAAGTCACACTACGTCCTCCTCCTCTATATATGAATCCCTCACTCTTTGTTTCTTCAGATTTACTAGTTAAAACTCTGTCACTTATCTCTTAATAGCAGATATTTCACTTTTGATTCGTTTGAAACAGTTAAGCAAATGACCAATACCATCTTCCTTGGTTTTTCTCTCCACATTTCTCACAACCCACAAGAATTTCTGTTAACTATTAAGTCTTGGTATTAAATGTTTCATTAATACACTTACAATATTCTTCATTAATGTGCATACAAATAATTTCTTATTGATATTTAAAATTGTTGTTTAATATCTCTTTGTTTTAGAATGAAGAAGTGAAACCAGGAAAACCCCCACAAGACCTGAGAGCTGAAACTGATGCTTTACTTCAAGACTTGGGTATACCACCAAATGGTTAGTATCGGTAACAAGATTTTGGGATTTCTGAAGGAAACATTTTAAATTAATTATAAACCAACAAGAAAAATGTTTTCATTAGATTAAAATCGTATAAAAATTTAAATTTTTGAAATCTTTGAAAATCTGTAGAAGAGTTTTGATGTGTTGAGTAGGGAGATGTCTCATTCACATGATACTAAGAATAATAAGAATAGTAGAGTAACTTGCTGCTCTTGGTCTTATGACAATATGCAAAAATGGCATCCATATTATGTATTTAAGAAAAGAAAGTGTATATATATATATAAAACAATGATCACTATTTGATTGGATATTTGTTTGCTGTATTATCCACTGTAGTGCAATGTCTCTACGGCAAACACAATTTCCATTTTAATGCTCTTCTATTCTTGATTTATTTCACCTCTTATAAGATTGTTTAATTTATATATACAGAATACATAAAATAGCACCAACAGATGTTATACATATATTGAATCAATAATTCTCATAATAAACCTACCCAAGTCTTTAAGGCTGTGCAGAGAAAGCTGACAGCTATAAGAGAATAATGATATAAATATATACAGAATGTATTGTCAGAAGGGAAAAGACAAGCTGGAGATAAAGCCTTTCATAACCATATTTCTGTTGAAATATGCTGCCTTTGTTTTAGTTAATTTTGTAAAATAATGAATTTATTTAACTATCTTTGGGCATTTGGAACATAAACTAACACGAAATTATAATGGAAGGTTTAATTTAGATAACTTTAAAATGGGGAGCTTGTATCAGGAGGAGTTTCAAGAGGTTGGTATCAAATGGGTTAAGATTACTTACATAAGTTCATTTTTAGATGTATCTAGGTACAGACAAGAATTAATATCTTATGCATTTTCCAATTTCCTTTTAAAAAAACAAAATAAAAATCCCCTACAAAATATTGAATATTAAATGATGTGAAGGATAGTTTATTAAATTCAGTGTTGCAAAGATAAGCTACTTGTAATGTCTCAAGATTTTTTTTTTACATTAGAATGTGGTGTCGTGGTCTTTATTCTAAATCTATTTTTAATTTTCTCTTCTCTATGTTCACTGATAATATAATTATCAAAAATATTTCAATTTTATTCTTAACTTTGCTTATATTTATTACAGCTTTGTCCTATTATTATTTTTTTATTATATTTTCATTTCTATCCACACTCATGAAGTTTGGAACAGACTTGGTAACTAATTTAATTCTACAGAACTTCTCCTTTAGCATGCTGTTGGTCTCACCAGATACAACTTTTCTTGGCCTCACAATGCTTAACCATTTAAATTTTTTTTCTTAATTATTACTGAGAATGAAGTCAAAGTTTGTTATATATATTTTTTTTACCTTCTAGCACTTTCTTCTGATGTAACACATAACATTGGGAGACCTTTGCTAGAAAATGGGGAATGTAGTTGATTCAGGTGGTAGGAAACTACTTTAGATGCTTTGTGGTAATCTATTGTGGTAAATCCTTCATTGTTTGGAGTTGAAATACTACCAGAGCTTTGTTTTACCTTTCCACCTTCCATAATATTCCACTGGGATACAGAAAAGGCTTTGTGCCTAAAGAATCATGTGTATGTTTATGTGTGTTATATATGTGTGTGTGTGTGTGTATATATATATATATATATATATATATATATATGGCTCAAAAATTATGTTTAATATAGAAAACAGGAAACTTGGCAGAGCCTTGTGGTTCACCAGATCCTCTCAAAACCACCCAATCCATGACAGCAGGGAAAAGGGATGTTAAATGATGATTGCTTGTTTGATGTCTGTTTTTCCAATTTAGCATGGGTTGGGATGGGGACTTAGGGGTAGGATTTTACAGCAGATGCTCTTCTTGTCACCAACCCTCACTGGTTTTTTTTCCAATTAAGGGATTTTTTATTCCATAATTATTTGAAAGTGTAGAGCAACAGTTCATAATGCCAACAAGGAATGTAAACATATCCTTAGCACTTCAAAATGTAGCATTTGGACACAGCTGTTTGGATGCTGACGACTTGGCATGGCTGACTGGACATCCAACCTGTTTTGGCACTGGAATCAAATACACACACATGCATGTGCACACATAAATAAGCTCATACAAATAGAGTGTGAAAGTGAGGGCATGTGAGGAGAGAATGAGAGAAATATTAAAATGTCTGATGCCAATTTAGTCAGCAACATTAAATAGGTAATGCCAAAATGGCTGTGCAAAACTGTCTTGTACCCTTGCCAGTGATAAATGAAACTGAGTATTTATGCACAGACCTCACACATTTACAGACATGTTTAGCTCTCTTTCTCTCTCTCTCTCTCTCTCTCTCTCTCTCTCCCTCTCTCTCTCTCTCCTCCTCTCTCTCTCTCTCTCTATATATATATATAAAATTTCCAAGTACCATGACCGCATCCTGTCCCCTTTAGTTGCTCCCCTCCCATCCCACATACACGACACTAATCATGCCCTTCGCCTCTTCAATTCCTTTTCCTTCCCTCCTGGCCTTTCACACCTCCTCTTCACCTTGGACATCAAATCCCTATACACAGTGATTCCCCACAACGACGGTCTCTTAGCCCTCCAATACTTCCTTGACCGTCACCCTGACCCCACACCCAGCACCTCCACCCTTCTTCATCTGGCAGAGCTCATCCTCACCCTCAACTGCTTTATGTTCGCTGGAGAAAACCTACCAACAGTAGTCTGGGGTTGCGATGGGAATGAGAATGGGCCACAATTTCGCCAACCTATTTGTTGGCTACATTGAGGCCCAAGCATTCTCCCAATTCTCCAGGCCGACCCCAGAGCTATACGTTTGCTACATAAGACAACTATATAGGTGCCACCTCCCTCTCCTGTGAACTACTCTACCACTTCATCTCTTTCCTCTCTAACTTCCACCCCTCTCTCCAATTTACTTCTACCATCTCTAACACCTCAGTTAACTTCCTTAATATCTCTCTTACCATTGACCTCCCCTCCCACTCTCTCACCACCTCTGCCTTCTTCAAACCGACAGATTCCCACCTCTGCCTCAACTTCTCCTCCTCCCATCCTTTCCACACCAAACGGGCCATCCCCTACTCTCAGTTCCTCCGCTTCTGACGTTTGTGCAGCCGCGACCAGGATTTTGAGACCCAGTTCCAGTACCTTGCCCGCCTGTTCATGCATTGAGGATACACACACTCGCGCATGTGTGCACACGTACCTCCCATACAACACACACTCATACAGACATTCACAATTACACACATAGACATACGCACATATGCATGCGCACGTGCACATGCACACATACATACACATGCGCACACAATATATACCTACAAGTACACATGCATGCACACATACCTAACACTCACAACTCCACATACACACACCCACATGCACACATACACTCATACACGCACATACAACTACATGCACATGCATGTGCATACACGTGCAAAAAAAACGCACATATACCTCCACACAACCCCTCATTCATACACACATGTACAAGCACACACATACACACATATATACACAGGCACACACACGCACGCACAAATGAACCCACACATACCTCCCACACACAACACACACTCATACATACATACATACACACACGCACACACAGACACAGGCATACACTGCACACAAAACAGACACACACAACATATACATACATGCACACACACATATTTCAAACTACCAGTTAAACAGCTTTCTACTGATCATTGTCACATGCACATGTGAAGGGAGACTCACAGAAGAGAGCCACTTCTACCTAAAATTCCTACTGCAAATTCTTCCCATGACATTAAGCGACACAAAGTCCACACACACACACCTGTGCGCACGCACATATTCCCCCCAACATATCTCCACACACACACACACACACATCTCCTCTTGCAGTCTCCCATCTTAGAAATAACTTTTCCGTCACCCAATCCTTTCCGGTCATTTCAAAATGTAACCGCTTGTGTATCGTTGGTGATTTCCTTCCTACGTCTTCCCTTCCTTTGGACTTTCCTCTATTTTTGAAGAAGAGCTTGGCTCAAAATATTAAATCCTCTTTCTTTCCTTTCCTGAGCATCTGATAATACAGTACTTGTACCACGTCCTCGGGTTGTTTTTTTTTCTTGTTTGTTCTTTTTTTTGGATTCACTATATATATATATATATATATATACACGCACACACATATATATACACATACATATGTATATCTGCATATATATATACATATATATATCTACATATATATATAAATATACATATATATATATATATATATATATATATATATATATATACATATAATTATTCAATATTAACAGTTTTGTATTAGATAACCAATAGAATTTATACAAGGCTGTAAAAGAAGTGCTCAAACTAGTTGAGACAAAAGTACAAAGTTAATTGCAGAATAAAACCATTAGGTCATCGACTCGAAAAGCTACAGCCCACCAATGACCACACACAGGAAGTACAGCATAAACCAAAATAGCAAAAGGAAGTCAAAATTTTATACATAAGGATAAAAACGATTAAAAATATAATAGAATAACATAAATAAATAAACTGCGATAAAAAAATTGATTAAAAATATTATAGACCGGTACAGATATAGTGGAATAAAAAAAAAAAAAAAAATATATATATATAGAAAAAAAATAATATAGAAAGAAAAAAATAATACATATGGAAACGTAGTAAAATAGTTCATTCATTGAGATTAATGGTTAATAAAAGAAGTTTAAGTTCAAATTGTACGAAAGTTCATTACTTCCCTCAGGACAGCAAATTTAGCAGGTAAAATCCAATTTTGTAAAACATACACAGGACGACATAATAACACAACATCCAATGTGTAACAAGGTAAAATCCATATTTCACCATCGACGTTATTTAAGTCCAAGAAATCAAGGCACACCAGTCGATACATTAAACCAACATCCAGCAGGTACCATCGGTAAAGTCAATCCATAATTTAACATCATTTACAATGGATTACAAATATAGGTCGGAATACAAACACAAAACACCTATGGCCATTTCGGGGGTATATCACCGTATTTAGAGCAACATAGAGCACAAACTAGTGATAACCCCCTCTTCAGGGTAAAGAACACACACAAACATCAACGAAGGCACCAGAAAAAGAAATTATAATTATGAGAGCAAGCTTATATAAATAATATGGACTAGGCCCCCCCCCCAAAAAAACGTAATGGTTTTATTCTGCAATTAACTTTGTATATCTCTCTCTCTCTCTCTCATATATATATATATATATATATATATATATATATATATATATATATATAATTTTAGTACAACTTTTGGGACACTTTATATTTACACACACACACACAGAGGGTACATGGTTTCCAATGGTTCCTTACCACTGTTTGTCTGGCATATAATCGCTATGGTAGTTTGATATTTCTGAAGTTATTGTGCAGAAAACAATGCTAGATGTGTTTTTATTATTGTTCTCCCTTATGTGGTATTTTGTTAATACTATTTTAAAAACTATGACTTCATTCCTTTTAAACTTGTTAGATTTCCCTAATTATAAAATCCTTTATTTAGCTATTGCTCTCATTCCCTGGTGTTGGTTGGTACTATAGATTTGGTAAATACTTGGGTTAATAGTAATGTGTGTGTGTGTGTGTGTGTGTGCGCACGTGTAATGAAAATTTCCACTTATTAGAATAATGTTCTGAAGGAAGGTTTTTACTGAAAACCTGGTTTTTTGACAACTGAGTTTTTATAACATACTTTAACACTCCATATAACTGTTACAACCTGTGATATGTATGTATTACCTTATTCTCTTGTTAAATGTAATACAACAAAAGACTAATGTTGTGGACTATTGTATAGCCTAGAATCTCTTAATGGCAGTCAATGTCAGTCAACTATTTGATAATTCCATTTTCACAAAGCCTGAAGTAATTTTTTTCAGACTAGTAGACTTAGTCTCTTGTTCAAGAATTTCATGCTGTACCTCTCATGAAAAGTTCAATAGATTAGATGATGCAATTTTCCTGGGTCTTGCTGGGTGTGATGTATCCCTTCTCCATCACAAAACACTTCTCCCTGATGGCCTTATGCACCATCTGCTCATTAGTGGCTTTTGATCAACTTACTGTAGTTGTTGATGATGTCCTAGAACTGTTAGATAAACTTAGTTGTTGTAATGTTATTTGACTGGTGAAAATTTTTCCTTCACTTGACCTTGGATGATACATCCCTACCAGATTCCTCCATGAAGGACCCAACCATGAAGGACCCAACCACTTTCAAGAAGCTGGTAGTCTCTGAGTTATTGTGGTTAGTAGTTAGATCATGACCATAGTGTAACATCTTTTCCTCTCTCAGATTGGTATCTACCATGTTGATACTATCAATATGTCAGAAGGAGAAAGGAGGAAATTAAAATTTGGGACTTGCCATATAACATTGTCATCTTCCATTTAAAATTAACTAAAGTTGCATTTGCAAATACGTGGTATGTTCCATATATCACCATTTCCTATCATTACCAGTCCATATTCTCTTTAAAATGCATTTGGCAGCAATGAATACTTGAATCTGATTGATAAAAAAATATGAACCACACTTGGGAACGAGAATTTATTTCATTGATGACACAGCTCACATACTTTAGTGTAATGTAATAAACTGTACAGCAACCACAGTCGCTTCTTTCCAGCACTCCAAAGGTTAAAGCATACAACATCCTTCATAGTTTCTGATTTAGAAATTCTGAGTTAGAATTTCTTAACAAAATCCTACCCTCTTTTTGCTACAATTGTTAGTCTATAGTGAACTTGAGTATCTAGTAAGATGGTTACAAGTGGCCCTCAAATGGATACATTAGGCTATTGACCTTATTACCACACTGTTATGTACTCCCTTGCCAAGGTACATAATTCTGCTTGCTTCATTTTTTCAAAATAGGATTTCCACTTTTATTTTACTGTAATTATGGAATTTCCTGTAAGATGTGTGAGCCTGAATATGAAAAATTCAGCAGGCAATGGACTGTTGCACACCAACTTACATGCATATGAGGAACTACATCCAATGGCAAAGCTGATAGAGTGGGTTGGATAGGTTGATGTTGAGTATTTTCCATTGAACTTTCCAGGTTTTTTTTTGTTTTAGAGAACTTAGAATTCAGCACTGTAAAATAGACAGCACCTTTAATTATACAGTGCTCCCTTGCTTACAACAGTAAAATGTACTTGTTTGTGTCACTTATATTAGTTGATTAAACCAGCAAAAGTTAACACAGTGCTGCTGTTTAATTATAGTGCCCCCATTGTTTACAGCAGTAAGCTGTTCTTCTGTATTTGATTAAACAAGCAAGAGTTAAACTTGGACCAAACACAGTGCTGGTGTTTAATTATACTGTGCTCCCGCTGTTTATAAAAGTAAGCTGCACTTATGTATGGCACAGATGTTATTTAGTTAAAACAACAAGAGTGAAACATGCTGGTGTTGTGATCTTGTTCATCCAAAACTCTTGACTGGTCTTCCTTCCATACGTCTCCATAGTTGAATGGCTAGCAATGAGAACTAGGGCTATATCTGGGACTGCATTATCCAATGTTTCCTTATTTAAGATGGTAAGATGCCACTTGAGGGAGATTTTGTAGCTCTTTCTAACAGGTTGAGCAATGTGTAGAGGCTCTCTTGTTAGCTGTTAATTTAACCAGATTGGTAACTTATTGATCTGAGTTCAACTTTTAATGAGATTGACTTTGTATTTCAGGATCAATAAATGTTATATTCAATTGATAAACCCTTGCTTCCAAAAAATTGGCCTTCAACTATCAAAATAATTAATGTTATTAAATATAATTCTTTTTGGAACATTTAAAAAATGTTTTTCTGTCTAACCAAATACTTTCTTCATCTTGGAGCCATTCCTGTGAGATTTCCATTGTGTTTCCATATTCCTGGTTTGGGAATTTTATTTTAGAAATCCTTTGAAGATAATGATTAATTTTCAAATATTTTCAACATTTTGGAAGAAAAAAAAATGACTGGTTGAGTTTAAGACAAACACTTTAATGAATTATTTTGATTTACATTGAGATGTGTGAGTCTAAACAGTTGGGTTATAAATCAGTTACATAACTTTTGTATATGTTAAGTATTATTTGTATATTATCTTATTTTTTAAAATTCTTGTTAAATTAGTAATATAAGGTTTATGAATTTTTTTATAGTTGTTTAATTGCCTGTGACTTGTAATTACTACCAGTAGTCTTAAGATCATTACCTGTAAATATATACTTATAAGAGACTTTAAGTTGATGGTACTTAAACAAATGAAAAGTCTATTGCTATTTTAATAAGATTGAATAAATCTTATTGGCTATTTTGCTGCTTCAGAAATTCACATTTTGAGAAAAGAGAAATGCTTTTTTTCTTTTGCTTATTAAAATCAAGAATTTTCTTTTTAAATGCTGGAGAAATCCAACTTCTTCTTTGTTAAAAGTTATAATTTGCAACAAGTGGTAAGTTGAATATTAAATTGAAAAATAAAATATTTTTCATTTTACAAACTTTTTTTGTTTCAATTGAAAAAAAATTTCTTTATATTTATAAATATGATTGGTTTTCTTTTTTTTTAAAATTGGTATTTTATTTTATGGTTAAAATGTCTGAAAAATAACATATATCAATTTTTGATTGATTATAAGCCATTTATCACATATGCAAGCATGTAAAAACAGATATAAAATGATGACATATACTATTTTACTCTTTTACTTGTTTCAGTCATTTGACTGCGGCCATGCTGGAGCATGGCCTTTTGTCGAGCAAATCGACCCCAGAACTTATTCTTTGTAAGCCTAGTACTAATTCTATTGGTCTCTTTTGCTGAACCGCTAAGTTACGGGGACGTAAACACACCAGCGCCGGTTGTCAAGTGATGTTAGGGGGGGGGGGAAACAAGCACAGACACACAAACATACATATATATATATATATATATATATATATATATATATATATACACATATACTTATATACGACGGGCTTCTTTCAGTTTCCGTCTACCAAATTCACTCACAAGGCTTTGGTCGGCCCGAGGCTATTGTAGAAGACACTTGCCCAAGGTGCCATGCTGTGGGACTGAACCTGGAACCATGTGGTTGGTAAGCAAGCTACTTACCACACAGCCACTCCTACACCTATATAGTGTTATATTCACATTGTTTTTAAACAATGTACTGTGTCTTATCTGAATACATAGAATCGTGAATTTTCAGTTCTTAGAAGCTGCAGATTTGAGATGTAACTGTTAGGAATTTTGAAAAGATGCCAATCCTTATTAAAAGCTTAAGCACTTAATTTTTTTATCATTAGAGGATAATTCCATTCTTGTTTCATATTTGCTACTTGAACCTATATGTAGTATAAATTTGTTTTAGAGAAATTATTTGAAGTTGCTCTTTTATTGTTTTGATATCCACTTTTCCATGCTTGCATAGGTCAGATGAAAGTTGTCAAGGTAAATTTTTCTATGGTTGTCACCAACTCTCATTTGTTTCTAAGTAAGGTTATATTTCCCCACCAGTCCTTTGAGTAACAACTAACTCAGTAGCCAGGCATGATTTCGTGGAAGATTGTAAACAAATGACAACCATATGAATGGTGATTTTTGTTTTTAATCAGAGCAAAGATGTTATGACAAAGAGAAGTCTCTCTCTCTCTTCATATGATTGGCTTCTTATAGTTTCTGACCAAAGTATTGATCAGTCTATGGCTATGAAAGAACACATCAAACCAACAGTGCCCTTTTTGAAAGATTTAGTAAATATTTGGGTCAGCAGTAAAGTATTTAGTTATTCACAGAATCAGTTCTCTCTGACCAAGAAATAAATAATTCTACATTAAATTCATTGTAATCTAGTATAGATAAGCAGGAGTAAGAAGCAATTAATAACCAATTTAAAAGATGTTTGATATATCATTAAAAATTGCTGAAAATCTATTAAAATATATATTTAAATGTTCTTCCCTTTTGACATTCTATTTTCTTTTTCTTAGCAAAATGTATCCCCCCCCCCTTCTCCCACTATATTCTCACTTGTTTATTATTAACATTAGTTGCACATAACTTTCAAAATATTTATTGCAGCTTTGATCAGAGGTGGTACCATCTGTAATCAAGGGAAATATCTGAAGCATGGTTATTGTTAATCAAAAATACATTTATTGCATGGCAAATGCACTGCTAAAAATTAGAAAGAACACAATGTGTTCTTTATCAAAATTGTTTCTGATTTGTATGTAATCTTCTGAAGAAAGAAATGTTTTTCTTCTTGTTTTTCAGAACTATCCAAACATGAAAAATTTTAATTTTATTTGATAAATGCATAATTTTTTTTCAGTTTTGTATTGTTTAACAATTTAGTTCAATTTAATTGGTCTAAAGTAATATCCAATTGTAAATTTTTCTCCAAAACTATTTTATGTATTGTGTAGCTCTTTAAAGATGTTTTTGGTAGTAATTCCGTTTCTCTGGTTTAAGTGATATTTTAAATTATCTTTTTTTTTTAGCCTTATTTATATTCTGAGTTCAAATTCCACTGAGGTTGACTTTGCCTTTCTTCCTTTTGGGGGTTGATGAAATAGGTACTCTCTTAACCCAAAATTTCAGGCCTTGTGCCTATGGTAGAAGGGATTATTATTATTATTAAGGTGGCAAGCTGACACTCATTAGCATGCCATGTAAAGTGCTTTGCAGCTTTTCATCCTTTCCATTCTGAGTTCAAATTCCATTGTGGTTGATTCTGCCTTTCATCCTTTTGAGGTCAATAAAATAAGCACCAGTTGAACACTGGGATTGATGTAATCAACTAACCCCCCCCCTCCCAATTGCTAACCTTGTGCCTAAATTACACATTATTATCATTATTATTAGCATGCTGGGAAAAATTCTTCACAGCATCTCTTCTGGGTTCAAATTCCATTGAGGTCAACTTTGCTTATCACCTCTCGGGGTCAATAAAGTAAATACCAGTTGAGCACTGGAATTGATGTTATTGATTAGTCCTCTGCTCCAAAATGTCAAGCCTTGTGCTTATAGTAGAAAGGATTGCTATTATTATTATTATTATTATTATTATTGATCAGCCTTTTCAAAAACTGTGCCTAATATCTGGTGTATTTTCTGTATTAATTTTCTTTTAGAGAATAGTGGTCGAAGTGGTAGCATAAGCCCCACAGTACAGGACACTGAACAAACAAATGTGGTAATTTCTGGAGGAAGGTAAGAGTTTTCTTTTCATTGTTTTAGCTTCAGAAAGATAAAAAAGATTATTATTTGGACATAATGTAACATTGGTGGTTCTAGTTTCACTCCTACAGGACAGCACTTTGGGGAAGGTGATTTTTTTTCTTCCATATTGTGCTGACCTAGGGTTTCTTACTGATATTGAGTAACTAGAAACTGTATTGGAAGTTTGTTAACTGGATTATACTGGTTCTTGAGAGGCAAACCGTTTTTCAGTTTTTCACCGCCTCACTTTTGAGTATCTTTATTGGAGATCAATCTCTTGCAGGCATTTAGACTAAGGCTGAAGTTCACCCATGAATGTTGTTTAATGTCTTTTTTCCCCCTCCTCTTTCTCCTGGTCTCAGATCTCTTGCAAAAGTGTTATGATCACTGTTTTTTTCCCTTTAAGTACCAAAAAAAAAAAAAAAAAATTTGAAGTTGTTTGGTGAGTTTTTATTTGGTTATTAATTTTTTTTCTGTAGTATGTGTATTTTAAATTACCATCTTCCCAGGATGTGTGAATGTTGGAAAGAAATGAAGCAAGCAAAATTTACTGGATATGTAATGTTAATGTGCGTAGATGATGAGGCACAGATGAGCTGAGAGAAAAATTGGGTATAAACAGAATTAGATATAATGTGTAAGAGAGATGACTATTGTATGAATAAGAAATATGTATGGATGATAATGGTTGGGTAAAGCCGTACCTAAATATCCAGCTGGAAGAAAATTGTAGATGAGGAAAATCAAGAGATATACAGACACAAGTGGTGAGCTTCACAAAGGAGATAAAGGAATGCAACAAATGGTAGGATTGTATTGGAAAGGATCTGTCCTACCTATATAAGCTAGGAAAAACAAATGTACAATGATGAGGATGTTGTTGCTTGTACACTCCTTATTGCTAATGACTCAAATGTCAAGTGAGTATGGTTTGAACTTATAGCACTATTCCCTTACACATATATCACGAAGAGTTTCTGAAAGTTAGTGCAGTTAGTGTAAAATAACTTTGAAATTAGCTTGAATATAGTAGTTTATGATTGTTGGAAGCGTATCCATTACTTGAGGAAAATAATTCCAGGTTTGTCTCTTCTCTCCTCATCCTTGTTGTGTCCAACCCTCCAAGGTTCCACATTAATTACTGTGCTCAGTCTTTTCTTCCCAGAATATTGGCCATCTGGAATTCTCTTCCTGCTTGTGTTTTTTTCTACAGATGTTGACTTGCAAAAGTTCAAGAGCATGCCATCTTAATGGCATCTCGCTTGTCTAGGATGATGATCTGTGGGGCAAATAGTATTGTGCCTTTCTCCAGATACAGCAAGTGTATGTGTGTATATATATATATATATATATATATATATATATATATATGTATATGTATATATAATGGGAAATATATTGTATGATTAAGGATTATATCATCTGTAAAATCAAAACAAATATTAAGCTAACTATTTACAAAATTAGAAATGAAGTAGTTGCATAAACAATTATTGAACTACTAATTCATGGGTTGTTAGTTCAATCCATTGTAGACATTTTAGTTTTTGAGACAAGTTAATTTATTTTACTTGCTTTAATCCACCTAGATTTGGCAATTAATTATCAAGAATTTAATGAAACACTGATTGGTAATGGACTAGCATCTTGTCCAGGAGGTGACTTTTTTTTTTAAGTGTAAAACAAATGCAAATCATTTGTTTCTTTGATATAAGGTCTAACAATTTTTTGCATGGCTTACAGCAATTGTAATACTGACATTGCTCTGTCACTCTTCTTGCATCATAAATTGGTTTTATTTTGGTTTGTAGCACTAGGCCGAAGGTAAAGTTGTCCATCTGCAAGGTTTCAGAGACGACCATTGCTCCAAAAGAGAATGTCTCATACAGTAAAGAAACTCAGACTACAAGTGTTGAAACAGGAGATCGTGAAGGTTGGTTGCAAACTCTCTTCTTTCCTCTTTTACTTGACATATTAGCTAGAATTGTGGTTATCTAGATGCTTCCATAGTTTTAGAATAGTCAGTTATTACAATATTTATGTCTAGTCATTTTGATTTTGTTTAGATTCTTATTTTAAGTCCTTTTTTTTCTTCCTGATTGTTGTAAAACAAATACTGTGACATAAAAGCTAATTCATTTTCTTAACTGATCTTTGTATTTTATTTGGTAAAACTAAGGCACTATTTTTAATTTATTTATTTAGCTATTGAAAAAAAAATGATCTTTAAGGTTTAAAATGTGGAACAAAGTTTCTAAAACATGTTTTCTAATTACTATTAGTTTTATATATAATGCTTACTGGAAAACAATCTTAAATATTTCAATTAATTTTATGTATTTTTAAAAATTATTTTTGAATTCTCATGTTTTTAATTTTTTTTTAATGTGAATTTTCTTTTTGTTAATAAAATGTTTGCCGTGTATACCTTATCTGGACTTTGCTTATAATAACTACTAACAAAGCTGGGTCAGATGTCCTCTGTTTCAAATAACTACGGACAGAACCCTTGAGTTGTACGTCATTTGAGTTATTATAACAGCCACTCTTTTCTTCTTATTCACATCACATACATGGTTTCTCCCGATCTTGTCTGTTTAAAATTGTAAAGAAATATAAAAAAAAATTTGAAAAATAAAAAGGAAAAAAGAATTTTAAAAAACCCTTCAAACTATTTAACTTCTTTCCTGGAAGGGACACATTTTATTTGCATAAAAAAAAAATCTTTTAATGTTATTCATTAGCCTCAAATTTCAAGCTTTGAGTGTATGTTTGTGTGTGTAAGGGAACATTGGTGTTTCCATACCAATGTTTCTATTCAAAAATTTTTTGGAATATGGAAATTTAAGATGTAAATATTCTGTCTTAGGCATTTGTGGTATTTTTCTGTTATTAGAGGGGAAGTGGGACTTTTTTTCTCTAATTTAATTAGCCGAGAAAGAGTGTCACTCATGACATTCGTAGGTCCTCCTAGCTTGGTGAAATTGATGTAGATGTATGTTCAGCATGATGTTCTGTGGGAAAATATAGGCAAGGAGGGAGTTGTGGAGAAATGATTTAGAATGGGTTTTCAGGCTGGGGCACTGTAGTAAGGATAATGAAAAGTAGATGTGCCATGGATGCTGAAACTTGTAGACTTACAGTTGTGGTGGCTGGTGAGTGGACCTTTGCCAATCATCCAGATGGTCCGCTCTTAGATGTGATCAAGGATAAATGAATGTGTGTAGCCATAGGACCATCCTATCAAATTTAAAGTATTTTCAGGCATTAAAGAGGAGACTTTATATCAATGCTGTATATGTATCAATATTATGTGTGTGTATGGTTGCATTTGATTGCCATCAGACATGTGAGATGATAGTATTGTAAACCTTTTAACCAGTCGGTTTTATTTAACTTATTTTCTTGCTGAGTAAGGGCAGATACAGATATTTGTAGCAAAATTAAGTTTTATTATGTTTTCTGAGATTTATTGTATGAAACCTTGAGGCCTGCTTGGATTTGTCTAAACCGGTGATTTGAAATTTTCTTCTTGATACACTTGTATACTTTTGAAACTCTACATTAACATCAGAAAACCCAAGCAATCGTATTTTTACTGTTTAACTATTTTGGTGAAACTTATGCTTTGATTAATGTAGATTTAAATACATCAAATGAAGCTCTTCAGTTACTTATTAATGATAAAGTTATTAAGAATGGATTTACTGTTTTGTGGCTTTTAGTAACTGGTGTGCAACCTAAGAACTGTTGATGCTTGCAGTATCAGCAGTTACTCATACAGTATCATACAGTTAAAAAGTATAGCAGTTTGTAAGAGAAACCGAGGATGATGTTAATTTCAATCTCTTATAGAATTGTGTAAGACAGTTTGTCAGTTCCCTAAGCCATTAAGGGGTCAGGGTTTTAGTGAAAGCTTCAAATTCACGAGTATATGGAGAAAGACAGTCTAGTGGGGCGCTATAGTAAAATTTAAACTCAGAACTGCAAAGTAAGAAAACACTTGTTTGCAAACCAGTGCTCTTGTTACTTATAGTGATGACTGCACTTATTCATGGGGTTTATATACAGTTTGGAGTTATGAGCAAAAGAGAATTGTTTTGGTTATAGGCAAGACACTAATGAAGGAATGCAAATCATTGAACATTCTCTGTTACTTTATAGAATGTCAGAAGACATGGATAGCAAAAAAAAAAAAAAAGGGAGGTGGGAATAAATCTGTTTAAAAAAGTAAAATGTTGATTACTCATTGAGATTTCTTATTTATTTGTATTGTGTGAGTGTGTAAAAGTTTGTACAGACACATGTTTACACTCAGTTGGAAAAATTTTTAGTTAGGTTTGAATCCTGTGTTTTTCAAATTAAAAATTTTTATTTTTTATTTTAGAGGATTGTTGTAAACATGAAGCATTTCATTAAATAAAGGATAGCAGTTTAAAAAGAACAAGGCAATATAAGAATGGTTAGATGTATCTGGCTGTAAGGAAATAATCTTCTCTAGAAGAATCTTCCATAATTGATAGCAAGTCAAATATGTATTATGCGTGTGTGTAGATATATAGATAGATATGTGGTGGGGGTCTTTGAAACAAAAACTATGAGAGCAATGACTGAAGTTAACGTAATTTCCAGAGAGGTGCATAGAGAGAGAAAATGTGTTGGAAGAGGGGAATTGGAATGAGATATTCATGCCTTTCCCAAGAGTTTTAGTTTTATGATACTCTTGATGCTCGATATTCTTCTGAAACTTAGCAGTCTGTGTATTAATTACAAAATCCCTAATGAATAATTAATCATGGAGTAAATCTTCATTGAAAATACTATAAAATGATGAGTGTACCAAGAAAAAAAAATTGCTGTTTTATTTCATTGAATGGAAATATTAAAGTTGATATAAGAGTTAGTTAAGCTTGATTAGATACTAGTGCAGAACCATGATTGTTGGGTAAAACTCTGCTAATGTTGATGTTATTACTCCATGTCTTGTTTGTTATTCTGTGGGTCAGGTTATTGGATAACTTACCTTGTCTTCTGTACGGTAAAATGTATAACCATTAGCGTACATTTAAATAAAACATTTTGAATGACGTCCTTAACATGTATATTACATACTTAGAGATGCACACACATGTACTAATTTGAGATGAAAAAAAACCAAAAAATATTTAGGCTTATAAGCAAGTAACTTCATGTACCCTTCTCGTAATATTTAAGTCACTCTGAGAATCTGGATATAGCTGTCTCTTTTTAGATGTTTTTGAAATAGCTTTGTGTGTGTGTGTATTTATTTAGAAGATTTTCTTATTACTTTAACGATTTAAAATATACTAAATTTACAAGAAAATATCGTATCCCTTGGTATACTATTTTTTTATATTACTCTATTTTCTAAATGCAATTGTTAAATTCTTTAAAAAAAAGTTTATTTTTTTAGTGAACTGCATTATTTCTCAGGCTTTGTTTCAGTATAATTTTAAATTATAAAAGTTAATTTGTTTGGAAAATTACTACACCATTTCAAGCAAAGAGAAAATAAAAATAAATTAATGAAAATAATTTTTTAAAAATTAGTTTTGAGAATTGGTTGCATTTCTTTTATTTGTTCCAAGAGAAGTAAAAAAAATCACATTTTGCTGATAACTTTAGTCTTCAGAAACTCTTATTTAGTTTCAATTTGGTCTCTTTTTAGTATTTTACCAGTTGTGTATGAGGTTTTCAAGTAAGCAACCACTATTTTTTAAGTACTTTTTTTTTTCATGATAGCTTGGACTTCTAAATGAATTTGTAATAAAGGTTGCTTCTAAATACTTCCAATTCTTTAGCTGAGTAAATAAATTTATGAAATAAAATGACAAAAAAAAAAATTCTGAATTTCCAAGCCATTATAAAAAAAAAAAAATGAAAAGCTAAAGCCCATTCTTTCTGCTTGCTTGAGAAGCCACATGACATATAGGTGAGATAATTCTCTTTTAATCTCAAGGAATTAATATAAAGAATTGAAATCAAAATCTTTTACTGCTCTGATCTGAATTTGATTTTGTTCCTAATATTCGTTAAAGTACATTTTACAAAGCTTAATTGTAATGCTGTTCATCAGTTAACTATCGGTTACATGTGCTCCTAATGTCAATACATTACAGTTGTAGATTTATGACCAACTGAGTATCTTAGAGTAAAATTCCTATTAGGCAATTTTGGCTTTGTGTAAATTATATATTCAGAAAGTATTTCTATCTTGTTTTTATGTTGTGTTTAGAGTACAGTTAACAGGAATGTGATGAAGACCTCATCATGTAGTTTTTACATGCATCAACTTGTGATGCACCTGGACACCTCATCAGTTGTGAAGTCCATCCTATCTTTCAATGATGACACCTCTTGATTCACATCCTCTTTGAAGCAACTTTCGCTGCTTAGGTGGATAACATGATGGCTCTTTGCCTACTGGCTATTGTGAAACCTATTACTTTGTACTCCCTACAAAAAGTCTGACCTGTGAAACCTCTGTATCCCATCTCAGTGAGCTCACACCTTACTTTCCGTTTGTTGCTTTGGTATTCTTCCACCAGTTCATTATCTACCTTCCTCCTCATTGACTTTGTTAGTATGACCCTCTCAATAAACAAGAGTTCTTATCGGATGACCTGCTTGAGTGCTTCTGAGATCAGCGCCACATTTGGTGATGTGGAGGTAGTTTCTGGGAACTTCAATTACTTTCTATAGCCACCTTTTGCTTCCCAGTGAATTTAGCTTCATTCCAAACAAAATTGATGGTATACTTCATTGAGTAGAGATGTTTATAATGACTTGTCTTATTGTAGTTGGTGATTGGTTATGGTGCCAGCAGTAGCTCTCCTTACTCAGGGCTTTTGAATAGCATCTGAGGATGTGCTCTTGAGCCATTTTACTCAGGCACAGAGTGCATGCTGGTGATTCCACATTCCTTTAGGAGAAGAAATTGGATAGGCTTGGTAGATTGTCATAGACAGCCAAGATCAAGAATTATATTTGATGGGGCTCAAATTTCCAAAGCTTAGGCTGTGAGACTTTGTTTATGATTTCCTCCTATGAGAATATGGGAAATGCCACAAATATGTGAATTTTTGTTTTTTCTTTTTTTGGTAATCATCTGTACTGAAAACTTATGGCAACATGATTTTAAATTGTGCTTTTAATATTGATTTTAAAGATTTAAGCAATGTTATTTGCACAATGAATTGAAAGTATTCCTATTTCAACTGTTTCCACCTATCATTGCTCTCTTTACTATAGTTGTATGCATAACGGTAAGCAACTGATGAAGGTATCATAAATTTCTATGTACACCTGACTACCAGAAACAGAAATTGTTTTGTGATTGAATAAGTATGTGTGTGTATGTGCATATATATATATATATATATATTTAGTCTGTATTCATTCATATTTTAATATGTGGCTTGATTTTCTTTTCTCTATATTAGCTGTACATTTTATTGTACATATTATTGTCCCAGATCTGATGCTTTTAATTTTCATTGAACCCTCTTACTAATTTGTTTTTCACTAGAAATTGAAAAATAAAAATCTAATTAGCCTGACATTTATTCAAATTTGATATTTTGAGAAATCAATGTCAATTTACATACAAAACATCCTGGCAAGATGGTATTTTCTTGTGAATAAGTATATCTATTTTAATTAGATACAATGAAATCAATATCAGGTGGTGCATTCATTGGTTATAAACCTATCCTATTGCTGTCCATAACCAATCTTATTCCTGATAACTAAATTTTGGTCATGGGTTTTCACTGTGTGAAGCAAGTATGTGCATACTCACAGGACTTATTTCATTTATATAAATTCAGGGCAATCTCCTTATTCCTTATGTTGCAGGTTATATAATTAGAAATTTGTAAAAGATTTGAGAATTTTAACTTTGTTTTCTGACACTTTTTGTTTTAACTACACATTGTTTTGTATATTAATTTCATCATATTTGGTTTCTGAACATATCTTCTTCAGACTCATATTGCATTCACACTCTCATACACATGCATGCACTCTTGGATTATTTTAGTGTACACATTTCTATTATAGCCAACTTTTCCTTATTTTTATGTCCTTTTAATTCAGTCTTTATAAATTGACAAAAAGAAAAAAAAGATAAAGATCCATTATTTAAAAGAGAAATGTGTTCATGATTTAAATCTTTTTTTATTGGTGCTTCCTATCTATTCCAATTTGAGTGAAATATCAGAATTTATCTACTAGGAATTCTGCTTTAACTATCCTGAAAAATACAAGTATTTTATTTCTATTTCTTAAAAACTGATCTGTTCTGTGCAGTGTAAAAGACAAAATTCATTTGTGCATGCTTGTGTTGCAATTCCTCAGTTTCATTCCAGATGATAGTATTGCAACCTAAATAAGGTGAAATACACAATAAAAATGTTTTTTATAAACTAAGCTGGTTGTAACTATAAAATGACATTACCTCCATAGCTTCTGATTGTTCTCTGTAAAGAATAAACTGAATGGATTGATTTTTGTTGTCATCCTTCAAAAATTGTCAGAAGAACTTTTAATTTCTGCTTGTGATTAGTTGTGGTTTGCAGGTAAATGAATAAAATGTTCAGGGAATTTATTGAGATACACTTGTTCATGTTATATTCTAGTCTAAGGAATATTGTGGGTCCTTTTGTTTCTATATTTTTGGGAATCCAAATAAGCTTGGATTGTCTTCAAAAATGGTAAATAAGTCTTGTTACTAATTCAGTCTTAGTGCAATGTACAAATTCTTGGTAATCTCATTAAGGAACAATTCTCTTACTCTCATTGCTCTTGTGATATACAGTGGATTGGTAAGAAACAAGCCTGTATCGGATATGAGACACTGGTTAATTTATAATCTCTGTTTATAGATTGTTGGTTAGTAGATCTTCATAAAGTTGCTAGTTGGTTTATAAATTGTAGATATAAATATTGTTATCCCATTAAACCTTAATGTGTCAAATAAAAAGTAAAATTCCAGATTAATTAATTGCTCCTTATTTATTTGGCATTAGATAAAATAGTTGTCCTTATGATGTATTGTAGCTAATATTTCCAGATAGTTGGAAAGTGCAATTAAATTACAACATTGTTACATAACTTGTCAACTGATTTGGGCATTTTAGATCAGTTTCTGTATAATTTATTAAATAGACTTTAATTTTAATGTTTACCAAAATATTTTTGCTGTTACTGAAAATAATTGTGTTTTCAAGTTATTGGTAAAGTTCATTTGTGAGAGATATTCACTTGTAGATTATTAGTTGTCAGAATGAAATTTGTAGTATTGCATAAAATTCAAGATGCTTTCCAGCTATAAGAGTTTTGAATTTTAGTGTAGTTGCAGTTAATGATGGACTGAGAAAAATAGAGGCAGGGTTAAGAGGATATAATTATTAATTTAAATGACTTGTAGACCTATTTTATTGGCAGGAATAAGGATTTGTTGTGAGGATCTGTACATTTTCTCCAGTGGTGGGACAATGAATATTAACCACAGAGGTTTGGAGCTGGGAAAGCTCTGAGGCCAAATACTATACCCTATTATTTTTCCGCATAGCTTCTAGTGTTACATCAGTAGTTTCCTATGCACAAGGTTTGGACTACATTTCTCATTAATGATGTTTGTTATATCTTACATTTTCTTTTCTATAAGATAATCAACATTTTTTTTTACATGGTCTCATGTGAATTCGCTGAAACTTGTTTTGAAAAAGATGTGTGAGGAATAATTGTCAGTTAAGAGATTCTTAGATGTATTATTTTAATGGTGTATTAATATTTATTAATCATATTTTTACATCATCATTATGTAAATGAAATGAATCACTAATATTATGTGGGCTTCATGACTTTGGAATACTTTCAAATTAGACTTACAGTTCAACTTATGCTGTTTGATGAGAGCACTGCAAAAGTCGTCATAAATGACCTTTAAAGTTTGGTAAAACTTACTGGAATAATGAGTTTGGGTATTTTTGGTATACTTGTGGCTAAAAGAAGTAATATGGAATGAGCTTGGAAGAAACAATTCTCTTTCTTGGAGAAAAATATTCTTAGCTATTTGCTATACTCAGCTGCTTATAATGCTTTCAATTTGTTAAACTCTCTATTACAGGGAATTTTCCAATATCACAAGACTTACTCTTGCGCTTTTTCTCTGTTTTGTTTATGAATGATTTTTTTTGTATGCTGTTATTCCAACAATGTACTGTCTGAAAGCCAGTTCTATGGTCTTGTCTTATGGAATTCATATCTGTCCACTTTACCATCTGTGTAGGCAACCGATATGGCAGCAAAGGATCCTCATCGAGTGAGTAAGCCATTTCCGAAATAAATGCCTTGTAATCTGTTCAGTTATACATCTTTTGGAATGTGCCGCATTTGAGAATCTCCCTGCTCAGATCATGACAGAGTAGTAATCTTGTGAAGGATTTGCAACACTCTAGGTTTTCTGATCCCTTTTACCCTTTAAACAATTTTTACCCATTACAAACAATAAATGAACAAAAATTATTGTAATCCTCTTATTTCTTAGCTTGAAACTTTGAGCCAATTAACTCTTATCCCATTGAAACTGTCCCACGTTGCAATTGTTTCTCTGAAAACATGAGGTACTGTCAATATTTAAATTAGATATTGATTAAATAAGGATACATTGGATACTGGTCAATTAATGACTTAATTGATGTTTACAATTGGTTAATTATCAACTATTAACTGTTTTCCTTCGATTTCCTTATCCAAACTAGGGATTACTTTTGAGACTGTTATAGTATATGTTGTATATCTGTACATTATGTTGTGTGCAATAACATCTCTGCAGTATTAGTCTGTTTTATATTCATACCAAGATGTGTGTATGGCTGGAACCATCTAATCGCTGTTACTAGAAAGTGAACTCTTGCCCATCTTGTCAGAAGTTAAGTAGTTATACAAACAATGATATGGGTAAAAATAAAAGAGGTTTTGGAAATATCCCTATGAGAAGTTGTTGAACAAGGAGTATGAAAGGATAGAGAGCATCTACCATCAGTAAAACCCACAAGGACCATATGTAGGTATCAGTTGTAATATGCTGAGAGAGAAACTTAAGACATGAATTTTTTTTCAGGACTAGTTGCTGATATGCATAAGCTTCAAGTTAAATTGTTGTTTTCAGTGATTCAGTTAGATTGTGGAAGAAGGTGTTGTTGTTGATACTAGTTGTAGTATTGCTGCTTCCTATGTTGGATTGGTAAAAGAGAAGGAAAACTATGGAAATTTATAGATAATGAATACAATAGTGAAGCTGGTGTAGGCCAGAGTTAGTTTAGTTATGGTGCAGTTTCAGTTCAGTCCATAAAGGGTAATTGTCTGCAGATACCCTATTTTTGGTGAGACATCACTTAGTTGTTGGTGACTTAAATAGTTCACTCTTTGCAAGTATTTGGGCCAGGTTCCTGCTTTAGGAATGCCTTTCTCTTTCCTGACTTTGTGATTACAGAAATGAAGGTAAAGTTATAGGTCATTTGGTAAATCCAATGTTAATGATGGACTGAGAAAAATAGAGGCAGGGTTAAGAGGATATAATTATTAATTTAAATGACTTGTAGACCTATTTTATTGGCAGGAATAAGGATTTGTTGTGAGGATCTGTACATTTTCTCCAGTGGTGGGACAATGAATATTAACCACAGAGGTTTGGAGCTGGGAAAGCTCTGAGGCCAAATACTATATCCTATAATTTTAGGTAGTTAGTATAGCTATTATTTTGGTTTGGATAGACCCTTCTAAGCATCAGAAAATAAAACATCGAACAGAATGAAGGGTACAGGTTGTGACAATCTTCTGCCTTAAGAATTGCAGTTTTTAAGTATTGTTGTTGTTTTTAAGTATTGTTCTTCCACTTGCTATAAACCACCAAGCGAAATTATATTTTGCTAATGACTATGTTTAAATATGATGATGACTATAATCTTTTCCCTAGCTGGCCACCATTCAGAATTATACCTGATATTTGAAAATAGAAAAATACAGCTGCCCTGTTTATTGTTTTTATGCTTAATATTGTCTACAATTCATTCATTTATATTTCTGCACCTTTCAGTTTTTCTTTTTAAAAACAAACTTCGTTTTTTTTTCTTAGTTTTAATTTCATTTGCATCTGGTGTCAAAACCAGTGTTATATTCAGTTAATCTAATTTTTTATATAGTTTTTTTTTTTTACTTAAAAAACTGCTATTAGAATAAAAATTTTAGAAAGTCATGGTAATAAATCAGCATCTATGATGAAACACTTCTATTCATACTTTAAGTAGGATCAAAAATTAATCTTCATTGATAATTCAATCTACTTCCATCATTGTCATTATCATTACCTTCATCATCATCCTTTCTTCCATTGTACTGATATATGTTCAATGCAATGTTTCATTATTTTTTTTCTCCTAGAACACAAAAATAGCCAAGCAAACAAATGAAAACAAAAAGGGCTATTTTGCTATATATACAATGTTTAAAAACAATAGTTGGGAGTGGTGGTGGTTGTGTAGACAAATTTTACATTTTTTTAGACAGTCAAATAGTTGAGTAAAATATAAACCAGCTGAATTACAAGCAAAAAAAAATTTTTTAACAGTGTATAGACAAAACTGCCAATAGCTTAGCATTGCATTTGTTTTAATTATTTGGGCTGATAGACTTA